>NC_049210.1:18176569-18306569 GCF_013347855.1 Anguilla anguilla
CGTCGGATTCGTCCGGCCCTGTCTGAGCGCTTTTCTTTAGCGCAATTAACGAAGCTAAATTAATGAACGCGGCTGTGCGTGGGATTCTGCGGCCTGGTCGCGCTGAGGACACGTGGCAGGGGAAACGGACAGGAGCGGGATGCGGGATGGGGGAGTGGGGTTTTGAGAGGGGAAAAGTTTTGGGAGGGGGCCTGTTTGCGGACAAACAAAGCGCCGCGCCCGCGTGTCCCGAGCAGGGGTGGAATGTGGGACCCCCGTGCGAGGAGGGGCCCGGGGCGCACGGCCCCCCCCCCCGGGACGCAGCACTTGCCACGTGGGTGCCACCCTCTTCTTGGGTAACCGCGAAAAAGCCAACGCTCTGGAGAAGAAGCATTCCAGCGACGCGCTCCCGTACCAGGGCGGATGGGACCCGCTCGCGAAAACCAGCGCCCGCCCACCCCCCCCACCCCCCCGGCACACGCCGTTCTGCACGCACAGTATAAACACCCCTTTCAAAAAAGAGAGAGAACCTGAAGAAGAGTGGAAGAGAAAAAGAAACCAACAGAGGGCAGAGAGTTCCATAGTGTCCTAGAGAAAGGACAGAGAGACAGCGCCGGCAAGCTGGCCTAAATTCTCCTCAGTTCATTATCGCTCTTTAAAACTCACACACATCTTCCACCTCATTACCTGTTATCCAATAATTAAAAACGAGAACAGCATGGGCACCAAGTGCTGCAGGACTCAGAGTAACACCACCACTCATCCCCCCCCCTCCCCCCTCACTTGAGACCACATCACCACTAGCACCTCACCTCAACATTCACTGCACCCCTCCACCCCCACCTTCGGCACACGCCTCCTTTCAGGGGCAGGTGTCAGGATGGGGGACATTTAAAATACATTACTGACACGGACGAAGCTCCGTATTCCTGAGGAAAGGGCAGAAGCTCACTGGAAACGTGCAGGACATCACCACATCTGTGGAACTCACACTTTAGTTTAGACCATTTCTCAGTGCTCTGTTTTTACAGCAATCATTTGGTGCTGTCTTTTTCATTTTCTTGGTCAGTTAAATAACCCCACTTAATACTAAAGACTAATAACCCACATTAGCACCCCCTCACCCGTTTCATTAACTGTAATTTTGTTTTCGCTAATGTCTTCTTTTAAAATACTATTCAAATACATTAATTCATTTTTCACGTGGTAATGTGGAACTATTAATTATAGTTTGTCGGTAACCGTTGATAATGATGTAAAATAATAACAGCCTTTCTCTTCCTCTTCGTCCTCATCATCATCGCACCATAAGCACACGTCTATAAGGGGAAAATGATGAGGAAAGCAGAAGTGGTTTTTCTGCATGCTGTCATTATGATGTAGGGACAGGCGGTGTTTTGGAACGTAATGGGCCAGTGCTAACCCTGGCCCCCGAGGACCGTGAGCTGGTGATAAAAATCACACTGTTTGTGTTTCCAGGGGTGCTCCTTCAGCGCACGGACCGTCTGCAGTGCCTCCTGACTGACGGGGCCCGGCGGCCCCTGAAACCATCTGGATATGACATGGATAGCTTCAGCCATCAACCTCCTCCACCGTCCTCCATTACGGCTCTATGTAATCAGGGTGTGACCCAGACCGTTTCTCCCCGCTGGCCCAGGTGAAGGTTGCTCTCTCACGGGCCGGTAGTTAAACATGGCACCACAAACCCAACTCTGCACCCCCCCCCCAGCCCTGCCTCCCGCCCACGACAGGTTCCCCGTTGGTGGTGAAGGGGTTTTTCAGTCGGCTGAACCTCCGTCTTTCCAAATTCCCTGTATTCACTGCTCGTTTGTACATCGACTCTCTCTCACGCACACGCGCGCACAACTGCACACATATGCGTATGTGGGTCAGCAGAGGTTGCAGCCCACGGTTGCGGCAGGGGTCCTCGCGAGCCCTTTTTCGGTCCGACCACCTGCCTGCCCACTCGGTGTAGCCCCCTACTGTTTTAACAGACCCCTCCGCTGAAGTTTAGAAACCACTCCATCTACTCCCCCAGACATGTGAGGAGCGGGAGGGGGAGGCCCAGTGCTCCTGGTCCACTAATAAGAGGTAGTTTCTGGGCTGGTTAGCCCAGGTGTCTCCCCTGCCGATTCCTCCTCCAGGCTGAGGCTAGCCTGGTTAGCAAGAGGTCGGTGCGTGTGGGGTGCGGTGTGTAGAGGGGAGAGCGCTAAAAGTGTATCCAAATAAAATTAATTGCAACAGTGGCCCAGGGACTAAATGGTTTGGAACTTGACACAAGTACACACATTCTTGTTGCTAAATACAAAAAAAAATAATAAAAATTCATGGCAAGATACCTTCTTGAGAACCCCTTTGGTAAAATCTCTGTGAACATTCCGACCTGGGTTTGTAATACTTAGTAAGCGCATAGTAAAAAGAATGTGGTTAAATTAAATAAATGTTTTTTTAAATATAGTAAAAATATTTTGCACATAACTGACAAAAGAATTAGAAACTGGAGATATATTTTTGAAAGGCACCGAAAACTATATACTGTGGTGCCATAATTCATAGCAGTTATGGAAATGTTAAGCACACCAGAAAGGCACTTAGCGAAAAGAATTATCGCCTGTAACCTAAAAGTTTATCAATATAAGTACGCACATGCTGACTCTTACAACTTTACGGGCCCTGTACATTAAGTTCTGTTTAATAAAAGCATGAATTATTCAATAATGCAGCGGAAAAGCGGCATATCAATGGAAGCACAAACTGCTGTGGAGAAATGCATTTACGAACAAATAAGGAACATGCGCGGCTGCCATTTTGAAGCTGGCTATACCAGGGCAAGGAAAAATAAATAAATTACCGGAAGCCTTACAAACGAACCGAGCAAACAGAATATTAAAAATCTCTCAAAGAGCCAAAAAAACACACCGTGGTGGAAAAAAAAGGGTATGCGTGTCACGATACGGCAGATGACTGCATCACATTTGGCTCCTGGGCCAGAGCTGGAGATGTTGATATAAAACCTAATACTTCCTTACAGAGGAACATGGCCAGACCCGGCCAGCCCCGTCTCCGTCCAGCCAGAAGCCATGCAAGCTGAAGCAACACTATCCAGCTTCGAGCTGAGCCCCGCTTCCTACACGGGGCCCTCGAACTCGCTCGCTCCGCACACGTCTTTTCTGTTTTTCCCCTTTGTTTTCTGAACTCCTCTTGCGTTTTAGACGTTGTGTGAGAAGGCAGCTTTAGCATTCGCTTCGTGAAGGCTAAATTTTAAACTTTGAAACGGAAACCTGCGAACCCTGCAACTAGGAGGTTTAAAACTAAGGGAGCAGATAGAGGGATATATGCATGGTATTTATTTATTTGTTTTGGAGGGGGTTCTTTCTGCAAATATTGCAGAGGTTAAAAGTGCTCTTGATTGCCTGGGAAGACCATGCAATGTGTGAGAGTGTGTGCGTGTGTGTGCGCATGTGCATGTGTATGCATGCATGTGTGTGTGTGTGTGTGCATGCATGTGTGTGTGTGTGTGCATGCGTGTATGTATGTGTGTGTGCATACGTGTGTGAGCGTTTGAGTGTGTGTGTGTGTGTGTGGGCACGTGTGTGTATGCATGTGTGTGTGTGCGTACGTGTGTGAGCGTTTGAGTGTGTGTGTGTGTGTGTGTGTGTGTGTCAGCGCATTGCATGTGAATGCTACTCAGGAGGACACTCACTTCAGCGTCTCACACATACACTGCCGGCGAAAAAAAAAAATCCTGTCAGCATTAATCTACCCGGGATCCAGTGCACGACTAATTAAAAAACAACACACCGCGAGAGGATGCCCCAACGGTCCTAAAAAAACTCCCATCAGCACAGCTGGGAATCACTGTACATTTAGGATTACAAGTCCGCTAGCACGGCCTCTGCGATTCCCCACATTGTGTACAACTGGGTCTCAAGCAATTTCTGCTGAACTGGCCCACATTTATGCAGTGAGACAGGAAATGGGAAGGAGGGGTCGAAAAATTATAACTCCCACTCCACCTGAAAAGGATAGGCTCCCTTCCAAACTGCACATAACTGAGGTCATGATACCGGACCAATTCTCCATCTGGAGCCGACCCGCATTCCCACTCTAATTTTCACGACATCTACCACATGGTCTCTCGGTTGCCATGGTAATCGACAAACACCCCAAGATTAGCCCAAGATTGGCCATTGAATAATTGTAAATTCTAAAATTCGGTAAAGAAACATTTTAATTGCAAGAACGTCAAAACGATCATTTTATAGGCTATCTTCTTTAATAGGCCTATGTGAAGAAGTGCGGAATTTCACTGATGGACAATCTGTACAGAAACACACACACACGTACTCACACATACTCTCACTCTCACACACCCACACAGCTCTGCCTACCCCTTAGAGTACAAGAAGTTTACAAAAATATTTATGATATATGAGACCCATATAACACACATAATCGCAGACATTCATCAATCAATCACGTCTGCTCCATATCTTTAGACAGCTACCAAAAATAATAAAACCTTTACACAACAGTAATTAGATCCAGTGGCTTACTCCGCTAACACGAGAAAGACTCGCAGACATTTGTAACATATTGAACCCAACGTCATGTTTCGGCAGCTAATCCTATAATAACATTATTCAGCCGAGTGGCTGGAAAAGAAAAGTAATGAAGAGCAGAACTCGGAAGAACAAAAAAAAGAAGAAAAAAATACAACAAAAACAAATAATAAATAAAGAAAATACAAACGCACCCTATCTTGAGGCATCGCCGTGAACGACGGCGAAGGTGCGAGGCTGAGCGCTTTTGTCGATTTGATGATTTAGCGAGCAGATAATTACAGGGCACGTCTCGGGTGCTTTCGGAATGTAATTAGGCAGGGCTGCCTCCGTAACCCCGAGCCTCTCTTTGAGCCCGTGGCAGTTCGTGGGCTGGCTAATGCGTCCTAAATGAATGTCATAAAAGTCAAAAAGGTGTGAATTACACATCTAAGTATCCCATTGGCTCAAATAAACAATGCATTCACGAAAAAAAAAAAACAAGAGCAAAAAAAATAAACAAATAAATGTAAAAAAAATTACAGACATTCCATTTCATTTGAGACTGAACCTTATTGTAAATCAGGAAAAGTGAGCTCATTTAAATACACTAGTTTGCGTGCATGTGTGTATGGGTGTGTGCAGGCATGTGTAGCCGCCTGCGTGCGTGTGGTGGATTTGAACGTGCACGAGAATGCGTGTGATTGTGTGTCTGATAGTAATCTTGCTGCGAGTGTGACAATTGTCTCGAGATTACACACGATAGGCTCTCTCTGGTAACGGACTTGCAGCCAGCGCACAAACAGGGCGGTGGCAGCGGGGGAGGCTGAAACATGGCATGGTGAGTGAAGCAAACACAGAGCGTGCGAGGAAGCAACGCGGGAGCCATTACGGCTCTCGAGCATTCACCTTCACAGAAATGTATATCTCTGTCAGAAGCAGCGATGACTGATGTAGTGTCTCAAAGCGTAAAGAATCATAAATCTGTACGTCAACAGAAACATTTGGATGTATTTTGTCTGCTGTTCATTTGTGAAAAGCACACAGACAGACAGACAGACACACACACATCTACAAATATATCTAAATAACTTTAGAACTGTGGTCTTCACGCCTCACAAATATGCTTTCACGCGCAAGCAAACACATTTTGTGACCAAACACAACAAATTGAAAGACTATGCTATGCAATGCTCAAAGTGTTAAATTACAGCTTTCCAAAATATTTCAGTAAGAACATTTTGAAGAAAATATTAAATTAAAATGATAAGAATAATCACAGGTGTCCGCTCTGATTCACCTCTGTACAGAGTGAGCTTATGTCTTCTACACATCTAACACCAGCATCACTACCACACACACACAAACACACACACAGTCTAGACATGAAAAAGCTGGTGAGACAAGTAAGACTTTTCAGAGAAAGAAGGATCTCTCCAAAATTGTGGACCCGAACGCCGTTTGCCCAGTGTCAGCGTAAGCTGGCGTCTCCCGGGCGATGGAATTCAGGTCCGTAGCTATGAAATTCACATTGTTGCCTCTAACTGCTAACGGTCATGTCAGGGAAGGCGACTGAATAGCAGACAAAAAAAGTGATGCAAAGCAATAGATGTTGCTCATTGTTTGTTGCCAGGCATCTCACGGGGAGTTATAATGTCCCGGTGATTGAAGTCGCAATGTTTAAACCCCCGACACAAAAAGCCCTTAAAGTGTACTGACAAGCATGGAGAGCACTCACGCCGAGAGAGGCTACACGCGGGCTCCAGCCAGCCAGCATGCACTACACCCACGGCCAGCGCGGAGATTTACACGACACCCTTTACACAACCCACAGACAGCACGGAGATTATTGGCCCCGAGATCCATCGCTCTTAATATTATCATCTTTTTTTTCACGTTCGCTTCCAAAGATTTCACAACAATCAGTGCCTTTACTCAGTTTCCACTACCAGCACTTGTTGATATCTTACTCAAGTGTTTTTACATATCGTACAATGTGCTGGGCGCAGCTTATTCAAATGTGGTGGTGGCGGTGGTTGGGGGGAGGGGTATAATGTTGCCCATCTTGATAACGGTTGCATTTGGTTAAGTTGATGTGGCATGGTCTTTTTTAATGGATACTGGCATCGGTGTACCTCCCTGACACCTAACGAATTTTGCATGTCTGACCAAGCACCACAGCAATGGGACAGGAGGCTTTCCTACCTCTTCACTTCCTTCACTTGTTCTTTTACTACCGGTATTTGATCTAATTACAGTATACCAACAGTGTATATCAATTCTGAATGACACTCTGATAGCAATGCAGGACTTATATATGCAGAGAGGACACAATCAATGCACATTTTTCTTAGACAGCTTTGTGATAGATGAACACCACTAAACTTGTATGTACAGCTGAAAAAAATGCAGCGTGACTGCACTCCTTTCACTTTATGCATTAACTTTTATTGTATATTGTATTATTGTTATTATTATTGTAGGCCATTGTAATTGCAGGAATACAAAGCAACTGTTCAGTAGTAAATATGATGCACAATTTGTATCTAGTAATATTTCCCAATATTATTTTGTCTTATAATAATAATAATAATAATAATAATAGCATAAATATAATGTGAAAATGTGTAAAGTGAAAAGGAATATAATTTAAAATTATATATGGAATATATTTAAAATAATAATAATAATAATAATAATAATAATAATAATAATAATAATAATTCCAGGACCTGGTGTTTGCCTACTGCTTAGGCTATCTGTTTGAAAACCAAAGAAAAATTCCGTTCTAAGACAGTATTCTGTCATCCAAGAGTGGAGAGTTCGCTTAAGTCTAAATTGCCGAACAGCAAATACTTGTTGGCTACATATATGGCATTGATCAAAAACATTCGTTTTTCCATTTTGTTCTTATCTGTAAAAGTCCCTTCTCGGGTGATGACAAATTTAATTTTTTAAAAAATACAGACCTACGTATAAATGTTCACAAAGCATTTTTTTAAACCTCTGAATGATTTCATTTAATATGTTTTGCATTTAATTAACGATTATTATAGGACAACGATATTTTGTGAGATCCACATTCCATAACGTCTTCCTCGAGCGATTGCAAATATCGACCCACACGCATAGTAAGCTATATAACCGGACAAAGTAATAAGCATTTTCTCCATATATAGCGAAGTGGTACGTTGGAATGTTTTTCCATTTGGAAAAATACTCTAAAAAACGAGGCATTGCTATTATATATTTTCCGGCAAGCATTTAAAACCACGTCCTACATTCATAACATCGCATTTTCTCCTGTGTATAAATACCCAAAATCTAAACGCGCCCACACATGCGGATGTGTACCTGAACCACAGGTTTATATATCTTGTCTTTAATCTTTTAGTGCGTCCACATTACGATCAAACGGTCAATATAACCTCTCGTGTTCACCTATAAGCAATGGTACTGATGACAGGCTTGAGAAATGAGCAACCAGCTACACACATTTTGACGGAAAATTGCTTGCAGCACCGCAGTAGAAAAATGTAAAGGCATTTACGAAGAGTTCAGTTTTGGCTTGTGATAAAGAGGGAGCAGCATGTTGCCGACCATTTCTTTCATAGATAGCAGGCCTAACATCAAGGCATATGCAATATTATGAAAAGTCATAGCCTAAATAACACGTTAATTTTAAAGCGGTTTAATTGTCAATTATTATTCTACATCCTGACATGTATTTTTTATTTTAATGGTCTATAGAAGCCTCCTGTAGTCCACTCGGCAACTATAGAAATTAGTATTTTTTTAAACACAAAAGTAAATAATAATAATAATAATAATAACAATAATAATAATAATAAGAATCATAATAATAATACTAATAATAATAATAATAATAATAATAATAATAATAATACATGAAATAAAAAATAGGCCTACATTTGCGCTTTCAACTAGAACACTGCATGCATTTAGAATGCGACAATATGGAAATAATTGTTTCTGTATGACATGAAAGCATACGGGAAAATAAGTACTTAAATAGGGAGAAGAATAGATAACTACCAAACGAACTAATAAATAAATTAATATGAATATTTAGCAACATAGGCCGAATGCTTTCCACGCTACAATTATTTTGGGGCCGAATGTAAATCATTTAATGGGCATGAGAGCATACAGGTATACAGAATATACAGAATAAAATGCGATGCACAAATATCTGTATGAATGAAGGAATTAATTACTAAGTAAATGAATAAATAAATAAACAAATAAATAAATAGGCTAAATAAAATGGTAAATAATATGTAGTAGGCTCATTTTATCATTCATTTCGCAGATAGTGCTTCTATAAAATCTGTATTATTATACTTTTTACGCATGCTATACTGACTATAATTAATGTAGAACCCTTTACCCTTTGTAAATCAATCGAGGCACAGTCTAGACTAAATGAACAATCAAAACGGCATTATGAGCAAAAATAGCTAAACCCGTTCAAAAAACAAATGTTTGGGGCCTGGACACTCAAACGAAATCTTGAAGCGAAATCAGTATATTAACAGCCTATTGACAACTTTGGGGTCACACTACACCTTGGCACAAAATTCTAATCAATTCCCAAAGCATTAGCGAAATGGACCACCTGCATTTATATATATATATATATATATATATATATATATATAATTGTTAATTGCATTTGATATATATCAAATGCAATTCAGAATTTTCTGTCCATAATTTGCTGCTGGACCGAAACTAAAGCTATGATAATACAAAAAAACAAAACAAAAAAAAAACAATAGCTGGTTTCACACAGCATAACAACAGAGCAAAATAAATAAATAAACATAAAATTATAATAAACATGTATCCGTGGCCCTTACTGTTGGTAGTCGTGTTTGCAGTACAGTTTCCTCTCCCGGAAGTAACAGCTGGTGGTGAGCGGTTGTTGACACACAGCGCACTGCAAACACTCCTCGTGCCATGAAGACTCGTTAACTCGCATCAGAAAACGGTCGGATATGGGTCGCTGGCACCCTTCGCATACTGCCTGGTGATGGCACTCCGTCCCTGAAAGGCGTGAAATAGAGTTAATATGTTTGAAAAGTGAAGGAAAACAAGGTGCATATACCGTGTAAATCACAAAGGACGGACGATTACCAATATTATATATTATATATAAAGGCGCGTGAAGTGAATTCACTTAGAAGAGTATAAATATAAAACCATGACTAGAGTGTATACTCAGTGTTTGTGGTTTATTAAATGGAAAAGCTCTTACTTTGACTTGAATTAATCGCAGCCTAATAATGAAATGTATTTAATGGAAACAACCACAGAAGTAAACCAAAACATTCAAACTATAGGCTGAGACCCGAAAATGCAATGACAGGTCAGGAAGTCAAACAGGTACGTTCTCAAAAGCCCAAAACATTTAGAAAATCATACGCCCCATGTACATATTCACAAATATTTGTATACTAATGTCTATATTTTATAGTCCAACTATTACTAATACAAACTCTAAAGAAATGAGTGGTGTTTTGGGGAAAACATTTACATTGATCTTTGTAATTTAACTGCATTACTGACACCACACCGAAATAAACTCATTTACCCAAAATAAGACAATATTCAATTCTTAGCCTCGTTGCAGGACTTTAATGTCAGCTACTTGCTGAAATTATACCCACATTGTGGGGATATGAACCACGCAGCCCGCAACAGGACTGCTCGAAAGCTGCTCCAGGGATTCAAGGCAATGTGAGCTCGACATTGGCTATAGCTTCTGCACCGCATTGAATTATTTATTTTTGGATTGCCGTGCTGAAACAACTTTCGATACAACAAATTGTTATTTATACTATCGTGCGAACAACAATATGAGAAGTGTTTCTGCGGCCGTTGCACTTAGACTCTGTTAACGTGACGAAAACTTACCGAGCATAACTCCCAATGTAGCCGGTCCCGACCGTAGGGGATGGTCTTCTATTTTAATACCGTCCAACATCTTAGAGTAATCGGAGTGATTTCTCGCGGGAAAGCACCTTTCCAGAGACTCTGGACCTGTTGCAATATCCATAACAATGTTTTGTCAGAGACTTCTTCCTCTCAGAAATCGCACTTATTGCACAACACAGAACCTGGTGAAAAAGTCTCCACTGACACATAAAAAGTGTTCTTTACAGAAGACTGCTTTCAAACTATGCACTGTGTTAGTCTATACTGGCGCCTTGTTATTATTTTTTTCAAACGCAAACCCTGAGGTGGCACACCAGGTCGTAATGAAGGAATAAATTCAATAAACACCGTCTCACGCAGTCACCTGTTAATTTGGTTAGATTGCGTCCGTTTCCTTTCGCTGAATACGGATGGTCTAGCTGTCGCGCCACGCTGGGTCACTACTGGTGAATCCTCGCTCGGAATATGTGCTAAAAGGTGAAAAGTGATCAGACACTGCAGTAAATCCAGGAAAGATAAGTGGAGATGTTCCAAAGTGAACTCTTAAATTAATGTGCCATGCAGAGTCCCGCTGCTTGAAGAGTCCGAAACCGAGATTGTGGCGAAAGGATACACCCTCCCCCTTCTCAAGCCGCGTCACTTTTTTAGACTATTTACTGACATTTGGATGCTATTGGTGCGCAGTGTTCGTGCGCTCTACGGAGTGGAACTAAGCGTTCCGCCTCCAAAATCGTCAACTAGTGCCATGCCGTACATACGGGGAGAGGAAAAAACAATATACCAGTTCAGAAAAACAATAAAAACACCCTTAAATTTAGAAAATAGATGATCATGCAGTATTTCTGAGGGGGTTTTCCCCCAAAGCAATACCAAAAAATAAGACAAAAGAAAGAAAAAAGAAGATTATATGACTAATTCCAAGTAGCCTATAATATGTATGATTAGATGTAAAATTCTTATTTGGCAGCAATGCTGCAGCTTATACGGAGGTGGTAGAAAACGAAAAGAACAAATAGTGCCTGCTACTTACGTAGGCTATTCAAGATAAATTGAGTACTTAAAATTTTCAAAAATACTACATTTTTATTTGCTTTAGCTGAACCGTTATATTCAATTGTACTTTATTTGCGAGCCCGCATTTCCTGCTGTTAGAATATTTAGGCAATATATTTAAATGTGTATTATAATTATTATTATTATTATTACAATAATGATTGTAAATGACTACAAATTACAAAAATGAGAAATGACAACCAAAAATGATTACAAATATACAAAGGATACACATTAACATTTGTTATATGCTAGCGTGCAGGCTATGTGTGAAATTGATATTTAAAGATTTAAATAGTGCAGGCTATATTGTACGACAACACACTCCAATACAACGAAATGCTTTCATTCAATAAGAGTACGTTGGCTATATAATGGCTTGGTTTTTAAAAAAATATCCTCTTTTAGTCTCTTTGGAAAAAAGGGGGCTTTGAAATCAGGTATTGGACCATCACGCCGCAAACGTTTGCATGCTTTGTGGCATTGTGTCTGTTACAAAGACTCGGACCTATTGACCCCCTCCGCCATAGCACCTGGCGATGGATGATGATAACCACGAGCGTAGCCTGGCCTCGGCGGTGGCCGCTGACGGGAGAGGATGCCAGTCCACCGCTTCAGCCTCGGGCGATATAGAATGCTATCTCTACTTGACTAATAAATCCATCGATAAAACGGTAGATAGTATTGAGCTGAAATTAAATTATTTATCATTCATCTCCCCTTTCCTCCGCATGGATACTATATCTATGCTTCTAGAAAGTTATTGGAAATTCATAAGTAACGTCTATTCCCCACCCCAACACACACACACACACACACACACCGTTCAAATTCATTTCGAAGATAGAAATCTATAATCTTTTTTTATCAAGTGGCAGGCATGGCTCTGTCTGTTTTATTGCCTTTCCCTTTTATATTTTCCTCTTATTGTAATTAAAGTGAAAGAAGGCAAATGCGTCAACGTGGTCTGAAAAACAATAGGCCTATGCATTTCGTATTAGCTATAATTGTCTATTTAAGTGATAATCAAATTATAGTTGTTTCGACTCTCCTTTAAGACAGATTTTTTAAAGTTCGGTTAGTTCAAATAAACACATAGACGTATACGTAAAATAACTTAGGGCTATGGCAAAAAAGTCCTGGATTCATAGACGAAAACTGAAGGTAAATTGTATTGAACAGGCATTTGGTTACCAAGGGCACGGCAAAAATCAAATTGCCAATTCTATAGGATAACGTGAATTAAAAACTACGCGCTAGTTATTTTAATTCATATTTATTTAATTAAAAAGAAATAATAAACGCCACGAGAAAACTTCCATTATCTTCGCTGATAATTTCTGAGTGGGCACTCAATGCGGATTTATATACGAATAGGTGTATTGGTCATAGATGCAACGCTCTGAACATACACTATAAACGGGAAAATGGGGATGCAGAATGTATCCACGTACCTTGCTGAAATTTAAGTATTAATCGTGAGAATACAAGGGTTCAGCCCAACGTACCATAATGAATTTGCCACGACTGATGTCCCTTTCATCTGTCCAAGCTTTATTAATCGCACGTGTCCTCAGTTGTTGCTGAGATGCGCTGATCTCAAAGTCAGATTTTTTTAAATCCATGGGAAGCACAACAAGCACATTTCAGGGGTAATTAAGACCTGTTTTTTCTTATCTTTAAGAACTTAATTCCTTGCACTTCATGACATGAAATAATTACATAATCAAACCACGAAGTTAACATAAAAGCGCAGAATGCAGAAATGCCTTACGCTGAATGCAAAAATGAAATACTACTACTACAACCACTACTACTACTACTAACAGTAGTGCATCAACAACTAGTAAAACGACTACTAATGATGATGATGATGATGATAATAATAATAATAATAATAATACAACAGAAAGTAATAACATCAATTAAATATGGCCATATCATTCATACAGGCGAGAGCTGAACAAATGTAATTATCGAGTGTCCATCGAAAGATTAAGAAAGATCTATGTATTTATCTATCGACCGATCTACCTATCTATCTGAGAGTGAGGATGTGCGCGCGCGAGAGAGAGAGAGAGAGAGAGAGAGAGAGAGAGAGAGAATTCTGTCGTTTACTCAGAGTAAAACCCAATAAGAACCATTCAAGTTTCTGGTGCACCATTCGATGCATGCACTAGCTGGTGTCCACTTACTCAAAATCATAAGGCACAATAATATGCAGAATAATTATTCACTGACGCCCCCTCCCGCAAGCCTCGCCAAGGGATTTCCTTCAGGGAATCTATACCTTAGCTATTTCAGAGGTTTCAAGCCGTCACCAAGTGAGACACCTATTGATTCGTTATACCTCCGTCCAATCCTTCACTTATTAATACATTTTTTCACGTGCTGCTGCAAATAACTCCACTTGTTTCAGTTCATTAGACCTTTTCCAACTGTAAAACGTTTCCTTTTTCGCTGTCGCATCTTTCATAGTTCAAGTGAGCTTACAGCCTATATTTTAAACCCTTCCTAGCCCCGCTAACAATGAGGGCACCGTTGCTCCGCGCGCTTGGTGCTAATGTCGCTCAGATCTCAGTCTGATCAGGCATAAAATCGAGGAAAGGACTCGGGGCCGAAATAGAGGGCCGCTGCTAAAGTTAATTACTCGGATCGGCTATTATTTATCGCCCGGCGTCTAAATCCAACGGATAAAATGTCCATGAAGCAAAATAAATACATCAAACAAAAACCATCTTGTCAACGCAAGAAATGAGAGGCCTAAGCAAACTATTTTATAAATCGTCTGAATAACTTAAATGCATCGAATTGTAGTTGTAACGATTTATTATATACAGATGTATTTAGGGTGCAACTGTTTCATTGCTTTTTATGTTACCGAGACGTTATTTTCCACTTACAAAAAAAACAAAAAAAAACACCTTTTTTGAAGAAGATGTGATTCGATAGTGTATGGTAGGCTATTTAATATTGTTGTCCAATATATAATTAATTTACAAATCATGCGTGAACAGGCATATATATATATATATATATATATATATATATATATATATACATACACACACAATAGACAAAATCTGAATTGATATTCCCCTAAACCTTGCTCTCATCATAATGATACAATAAATAGAAAGGATGTGATGCGCTATAAAACAAGAGACTGACAATAACCTACCAAAGCAAACTAGCGAATATAGCACAATGAAGGGTGTATACACACAGTCGTCGGCCTAAGTTTCACAGCTGGCAATTTTCATGCAAGCTCCGTACTGATTCATGACGAAATACACAATAATCTCATTAATTACTCTAGTATGTATTTACATGCTTTAACTTGGCTATTGATTAAGTCAACATGTATTAAAAAGGCGACACCATCATACGCAATAACTAGTAAAATAATAAAAGTAGGCATATTGTAAATATAAAAGAAAGAGAAAAATAACACGTGAAATCTCCCAAACGGCCAAATTCATATAGGCTATTCTAAGTCACCTTCTGAATGCTCACAGTCTATCACAAATATAACTGCCACATGAAACAAGATTTAAAAACTATATATATATAAATATATATATATATATATATATATATATATATATATATATATATATTTAGGACACACAATCAAGTGCGTACCCTTTAAAATTATTGCGACGACAGATAGGACGAAGGTTAGTCTACATTAGCACTATTAAACAATATAATTTTAAAATTTCGATAACTTCTAATAAATAATATGGTGCAAATGATGAAAGATACTTCTCACCTCATCAAGTTTACGACGAAAAATCACAATTTAAAATGACATTATCAGTTTACACAGCGGTAAAATATATAGCCAATAGACAAAAGCATGTATTAATGAAAACACAACATATTATACAATTATTGCTTACAGATAAAAAAATAAAGTAATTGTAAATACATTAGCGATACATTTAAGATTACCTTGTATCCATAAGCTTGCTTGATTTCCTTTGTAGTGCATTTGGGAGGTGCACGGAGCTGTAGTCTACTGTACCACTTTCGCCACTTTCCTGACTCGAACATGCAAATGTTCTCTTGGTTTGTGTATGTCTCCCTCTGGTGTGAATAGGCAGAACTGCAACAAGATATGTATGTCCGTTTGTTTTAAATCATTATTTATTTGGCGCGTGCCAGCGCCCCCACCCCATCCCATGATTACGTAGCCATTAGACGATTTAAAAGTTTATTGTAATTTTTAGTAAGATAGTTTTAAAAAAAACTTTCGTAAAGCAAAATATATCATTCTCCATCTTAAACCATATGCAGCAATGTGTCCCTTACTTTAGACACAAGTCTTCAAGTTTAGCATTTCGACTCCTCCTGACAGAAAAATTCTGAATGTCCAGATACTATATATAGCCTATTTAATTACTGACGGCAACGTACTTTTCAACAATCAGTTATGTAATGTTATTACATTTTATTATGTACTAAGAGCGTCAGAGAGTGTGTGATGTGCTATATTGGTGGAGTTCGAGTGAATGACATTCATCATTGTTCTGTGGGAATAAAACGACATCATTATGCGTTCGTTAAGCCAGTTTTCTGTCTTAATTCTCGGCAAATGCATATTAAATCAGGGATCAGATCATACTAAAGTCAGTGACGGTTGGGATCGTGCTTCCTATTTCATAAAAGTACAAATTAAAAGAAGCAACTCTGTTTCTCATGTGATAACTATAGGTCAATTTGAAGTGCAACATGTAAACATTAGGCTACACTATTACAATAATAATAATAATAATAATAATAATAATAATAATATATGGGGACAGGAATTGGTGATAATATCTTTTTGATGTTGCTGGCGACCAGGCTAGCCTAATTTACCTTGAGCAACTAGCGGATCCAATATTGTAACAACCCTACTACTTCTCATAAGCATGGCATTAGGCTACTTTCTGTTTCAAAACACAAAAAATGCCTAACAGAAGAAACGACTGAGGCAATAACTTCTAGACGCTTTGTGGAAGGGTGACTCATGCCACACTAGCGTCGTTCTAAGGACATTATCTAAAAGCCTTACCTGAAAGTGATTCCAGCAAGGCGGTTTGATCTTCTGAAACAGGGGGCGCGGATACGCCTGTGTCGTTTATATGAATTTTAAGCTAGGATGTTCATTGGTTCTCGAAGTGTTTCATAAAATAGGGCTCGTTACATGCTCATAAAAAGTCTTCGCATCACAATTAAATGCATCACATGTTAATGGTTAGTAATATGGCCAAAACGTTCCCCAAAGCGAGGAATGAGAGCCTCGGCTGAACGTGGTGATAAGACGAAGATAAAAAAAATACACCATTCACGAATACTCCTAACAAACTCAAACTGAACCTACATACAAAATGGAAAATGAAAACTACATTCTTTCACAAAGACAATATTAATTAGCTAACTATTAGAATTTAATTAGCATAATCCCCGTGCTGCCGTTTCATTAACGAGCACCATCGTCATAAATGATAACGTGATCAACAAGATTGCATGTTTTGTAGCTTAATCACTGAAAGTAGGCTATATATATATATATATATATATATATATATATATATATATATATATATATACACATATATATATATATATTTCTTTTTTTTTTAAAGATTCCAGTACTTTCTACAATACTCCACCCGATAAAAGCAGCAGGTGTGCAGCACGTGCAACCTTCTACAACAAATGAAGGTCATTCTACGCACAGGGCTCCTATCCTGGAATGCGCGTTTCACTTGAGAAAAAAATGAAACGTTTTTAATTAACACATAAAGAAGTTCGGACATAGCCTACATTTATTTGGTTAAACGAGGCGCAACTGATACATTCAGTGACAAGGCAGCTTTCCGACCTTGGTAAGCATAACTATTTAAGGCATGCTTATGTCGCCTACAATTGCGATGATGCATGAGACGAAATATTCCTATAATAGACAATAATATGATCTCAATGGTAAAAAAAAAGAGAAGTGTAGTGCATAAAAATGAAATAGTCAATCTGACAAAATCTATATTATGGGCCAAAACCTTAACCCGCACCAATCAGTGCAGCGCGACGGAAATCGCTGGGATATGTATGCATATTTAAGCTATTAACTCTGTCAATGATAAGACTATTCTGAAAAATGGATCGTCGACATAAAATATAACTGAACTAAAATGTCCCTGTAATATACATACAGATAACATAAACAACGGTCAAAGTACATATAGGCTAAATTATGGAAATAACATAAACTAATACAAAACCTTAAATCCATACTTTCTTTTAAATTTACAGCCAATGAAACTGAGTACAATACTAAACGTTGGTGTGTAAATACAGTATTAAATAAGATGAGATAACATCCGTAGTCCTGATAAGGGTTTTGGGGATTTGTTCCATTTCTAATTTATTATAAATTAAATCATTATCAAAATACGCACGACAAATGGTAGCCTACAGCCTTTTGCGTATAACCTATTTAACAAAAGACACTGGGACACTTGCATTTTGCTAGATAGCCTATATAGGACGGCTATAGATAATTTGGGAATATTTAAAGGGATGCATATCCATTCTCAACTGAAAACCCATTGGGTATTCCAAGGATCAACAAGTTAAAACTGTATTTTGCCTTGTCATTTCGAAAGCCATAGCCTAATTCAGGTTTCCGTTGTAACGACTTCGTATGCGCCTGAAACTAACCTCGAAAATGTCTCATTTATGCCATATTTTTATATTATCTTTAAACGTTATCTTATAGCCCATTCAAAACGGATGGACAGTTGAATTAGTCTCGCAAAGCGCGGTCATCCAGTTCACAAGTAACATGCCTATTCAAAAGTAAATGTATTACCATCTTAGAATGCCTTTCGTTAATTTAAGTACCATAGCGGCGAATTTAAACCTTCGCATTGGACGAATTATACTTAGAATATCGAAAATGTAAAGCAGTAAAATAGGTGCAACAGTAGGCTAAGTATTAGCAAAAAACAGAATGTAAAAATGAAATTAAACATTTAAAAAATCATAAAACAATATCCAAACTTAAAGCACAATAGGTTTTAAGATGTGCATCTCTAGCTACAGTCAAGCGGTTTAAACTGAGACGAAAATCTTTGAAGTCAAGTTAATGTAAACTACAAGAGAGAAAAAAAAACGATATTAGGCCATATAAGCAGCAGCAGAGGTAACAACAACAACAATAATAATATTATTATTATTATTATTATTATTATTATTATTATTAATAATACATTTTACAAGCAGCATTTGATCAATTACATGTTTTTTTCAATGGACTGTGTCAAGCCAATTGCATAAAAATACTTGCAAGAACTTCATTTAAAACTCAAACTTGGTCAGTAGCCCCAACTTTTCACCAGCAACTGAAAACTTTCTGTCTCACCGGGGTAACATTTATGACTTAGGCCCACATTACCTGATGTACAAATGGCACATTTCAGCTAACGGTTTTTGGGGAAAGAAAACTATGTAAATCTAGAATACGTTATAGTGTACTTGTATAAGGGAGTCGCTGTGAGGTTAAGTGAATTACACTGCCCCCTAACGAAAGGGAACGGGAATCACAATGGATGTTTTCAAGTTCAACAGTCGGCCTACAGTACTAACTTTACCTTTTGCTCCCCCTTTCACCCAAAGACATAAACAAAGAAAACTAGTGTAATTAATATCACCTATGCATAGCTTACCTTTAGTATTAATTCATTGCTTGGTGGTTTAGTTTCCCCCTTATATGAAGAACTACAAATTGTTTAACAGTAAGCTACACAATCACTGAATATTATTGTTACGGTCAAATCTACGATCATTCCAACCCCGGGAAATCTTAGGTGCGTTTCAAAGTAATGCTACAGGTTACAATAGGGCACCTGCGGTTCCAGACAATATTATGTCATTGTGTCACTGTGGAATGTGGACAAACAAATACATAAATAAGATTAGTGTGATGAGGAATTTGCGTGGGATCTCAAATTCGGATCTAACTACGCTTAATTCACAACTTAATCATATGTCATACTGACTAAATTCAGCATAACAACTGGGAATATTGAAATATGTGTAACAGCATTGCATTCATGTATTTTAGTTCAGGAGTAGGAGGCCATTACATGAAACAGAATCTTAAAATAAGAGGTTCATTTGAAGAGTGTGGTAAAACCGCAGTAAAGAAGAATGAAAAATGCAAAATAAAATAAAACCTTTTTATATCATGGGGGGAAATTAAGCATACTATTATGAAAAATAAATAATTATAAATAAATAAATAAATAAATAAATAAATAAATAGTTTTAATTACTTCCAAATAAATGATCTATCTTTTGGAATGGAATGCCATTGAACGACCAATTGAAATGCCAAAATATTTCTCATCTTCCTTGGTGTTGTGCCTAAAGTTTCAAATACATAAACTCAATTTTATTGCAGTTCATTACAGCTTTTCTTTTGTCTTTTGGGAAAGGTAAATTGAAAGTGCAAATTTAAGGCTATTTGATAGTTCAACTGCAGGGTGCCTGGATTGGATTTACATACTACTGAGCTGTAAGTGTTGGGTAATGAAACTATAAAACTTAATGCGTATCTTGGAGTTTTAATGTGTCATGAATGTAGTTAACATTCAGGATGAAGTGCTCAAAATGCTTTGCCTTAAAAAGCAAATAGTGGATCATACTACAAAATATTCTGATTCTTTCCAGTTAGAGAGGACTGAAAAAAAAAAAAAAACATTTTAAAAAAGGTTGATAACATTATGAAAGATTTTACCTTTGAATGAATACATTCATTTTTATAGAAAATTCAACTCGTTTGTGCAGCTCGTGCCCCAGAACAAACAATGATGACTGCAGAGGGCAAATTTAAGCTCACACTTCTGGGTGCACACACTGTTGACTCCAGAGAAAAGGACGGATTAGATCTGTCAGGATAATACTCTCTGCTCCAACAGTTTGACAGTAGCTACAGGCAGACTGGAAAAATGTCACACTTCAGTTAAAAAAAAGATCACCCCCCCCCCCCCCCCTTCCCCCCACCTCAAAATTCTCCTCTCTTGCCTGGCCTTGTATGACATTATGTTAAGACTTAAACTGTCTTAACAAATCCTCCGGAAAAACAAACCCCCCTCACAGCAGTGTGTAGTGTGGATATACAGTGAGTTACTGAAGAAGTGGTCTTTTATGTTTAAATTCACTTTGATCTTTTAATGAGTCTTCTCTAACCCGTCCCCCTGCCCCACCACTTCTTCAAAGCTAAGGATAAAAGCTTTCTTGGAGGCCTGACTCCCTCCGTGCAAGCAGGTCCTCAAGAAATGGCTTGGCTGAAATGTGGCACAACAGACCAGTCAACAAGGTAGGCCTAGAAACTCATTTTACAATATATGTTCATATTCAAGTTTGCCATTAGCTTGTGCAAAAAAATAAAATAAATAAAAATGAAGATGCTTTTATTTGCCAAAGGTCTAAAACAGTGGTAGCCAACCCTGTTTCTGGAGATCTACTGTCCTGTAGGGTTTCACTCCAACCATAACAAAGCAGAACTCATTCAACAGTGAGAGATCTCATTGAGCTGCCACTAGTATAATCAGATACACCAACTTAGGGTTGAAATGAAAACCTACAGGACGGTAGATCTCCAGGAAAAGGGTTGGTTACCACTGGTCTAAAACTACCAGATACAATAATTGTTTAATCCAGAAATGCAGTAGCCTACCTTAAGCTAAAATGCATGTTTTTTCTTCAAATCTGGGAAATAAACTTAAGAAATGATTTTTCCAGATTATTAATCATTATTTTACTTCTTGATGGCTTTTGATGCAATAAAAAATCACCATTTATTCTTAAAAAAAAAAAAAAAAAAACCTTTCAAAGAAATGAGACATTTCCCAGTCGTTCAACAATGGTCTAAAACTACAAGATCCAAAAATTGTTTAACGAAAAGATGCAGTACTTTAATCTAAAAATGTACTGTATGTTTTATCTTCAAGTCCGGAAAATAAACTTGATGATTTTTCCACATTATTAGTCATTATTTTACATCTACATGATGGCTTTTCATGCAATAAAAAAAATCACAATTTATTCTTAAAAAATAGATTAAAAAATTCAAAGATATTAGACATTTCCCAGTTGTTCAACAGATGATAAGTTCAAGGTGTCTTCACTGCAGTAAATAATAATAATTAAATTAAAGTATTATATCAAAAGTATTTTCTCATTTTGAATTCTGTGATTATTTATTCTGAAACAAGGCCGCATAAAACTGACATTCCTGAGTCTTTAGTTTCATAGAATTGCTAATGCCATTGAATTGTCTTATTTAATTTTCTTTACAGTATAAATATCTTTATTAAAATACACATTTGCTCAATTTAAATATTTTTTCTCTTCTTACCTCTTTATGTAATTAAAACTTGAAAAATAAACATGCACACATAGTACATAAAGTGTGCTGTTTTTTTTTTCTGTGTAAAGCTACATATATCCAGCATGGGACTTCATTATACAAAGATTCGATTTAAAATGCAATTACAAACAAAGCAAGGATGCTGCTGGAAATTGCATATAAAATATATTGTTTTTACTTAAATATGTTCTGAGGTCAAAGTTCAAAGTAAACTGTGAAATCTAAAATATGCCACCACATAACACAAATAAAAGCATGTATGTATGTACAAAAGTGTGACTATGAAATCCCATTTTGAGTATTGGTCATCAATTTTTTATGATGTTTTTTTATGATAGTAAAGTCATCTTGAAATTTGATGAATGAACACACATCCTTAACATTTTTGTAATGTTAAGGACCATAAGTATACAGAAAGTGTGTTCTGAGCCGAAGAAAGTAGAACAACAAAAAAGCTTATTCAAATGTCCAGTTCTAAATAAACAATTTGCTTCAACTTTTAGCTGCAGGTCTGAAATTGCTCACTGTAAGGCTACTTCACAACTTGAAACGCGCTGTCTCCATCTGCTGGAGAATGTAAGAACTACAGCTGAAGTCGGAAGGGTGAAGACAAGCAATGTCGCAAAGTAATGCGTGTTTTTTAAGGTTAGTCGGCAACATTCAATAAAATATGAGAAAAAACGAGCAAGCATAGAAATAAAAAATAAGGCATAGGAAATCTAACTATTGCATCCGAGACGAAACAATAAATAACGCGTTTCAAGAGAGCTGGAAAAAGCACGGCCTACAATCCGTGAGCACTAATGCCGTGGCCAGACAATTTTAGCTTAGTAGTAGTGTCTGAATATCAAACGAATAAGTATTCTTAAATGTTATGCAGCCTGAAACTTACTCGAAACTTACTTTGCTCCATGCGTGCATATCATACCTTATGGAGTTTAGTTTAGTGCGTTATCATAATTCCTTTTGAGACTAATGTGTATCAACTCCGTCTGTCAAGGTGCATACTCGTTCTGTACCAGATATGCCTTGTTGTTCATGTTGGAATAATAATAATAATAATAATAATAATGCATGTTTTTGTAATAATACATGGTTTTTTTACAGAACAAAATTATCTTTACCCTTTAAAAATACAGGCACGTCATCACTCATATTTTGCCCCCGTTTAAAAGAAAACACTGACAAATGAATGAATATCTATGAATATATATATGACAACTCTGTGGCTGCAGGCCCTCACTGCAATAAATGAACATTCAGAATATACTCAACACCCAATGCACAGACTACTTAACACATACATTAGTATGTGGAAGCATGTTTAAATCATAATGCCATGACATCTTAATCAGAAATATGTATTATGGAAATTTAAGACAAATATAATTTATTTTCCATTTTGCTAATGACCTCCCCAGCGACATGTCACTCTTTCATGGACCCCAGTTTAGGAACGGCTAATACATTACACAATCCTAAAAGCCCAGAATGCACTGCACTGACACCAACTCCAATCCAGTACTCTGGGTTCAGTGACCTTTTGACCTTACCTGAGCCATGTGAATGGAATGAGTTTGACATTAATGGGTAACGGGTCACTCTGGGGGATTCTGGATTTGCTGCACAAAGTTTCCTAATTGGCTTTGCGTGAAGAGAGGGCGGAATCATGGGGATGACATAAGGTTCTGATTGGCTGATTGCCATTGGGGGGGGGGGGGGGGGGAGCACAAACAAACCCCCTGATCACCTTTTAAATTATACAAGTGGCTGCTGCAGAAGTACAGTGGCTAATTAATAGGAGAAGCACGTAATTACATAACTAATAGGTTACTCAATCAAGTGGTCCTGGGGTAATTATTGTGTCTAATTAGGCGATGACATAAGAGGCTTGCCTTCGTTTTAGGAAGATTTATGAGTCCCTAAACAAGTCGCTGTCGTACTTGAGACCCTGCATGGATATCTGAGGCTAATGGAGGGTTTTCTTCATGGTAACCCGCATGTGGGCGGGGCTTGCATGTTGCCCCACCCACTGCCTGAGATGGACACACACTTCTCCCGGCCAGTTCACCATCTAATAGAGGCAGCAGACCGGGATTCATACAAATCAACCAAAGGCTGAGGGCCTACTCATTGCCTGAAGTAAATCCACACACAGAGTCGCCATTTCTGGTATTTACAAACGTGGTATGTAAAGGACAGTGCAGAAGGTTGATGTAACTTATGGGCCTGCAGTCTGAGCAGGGGTTATATCTGCCTCCTGACTCAAAAAAAGGAGGCTGATTTGAGAGGAATTGTTTCAGGAAACTCACTACTACCTTTGTTTCTTAAACAAATTAAAAGTCTGAAAATGTAGCCCTAATAAGATAACGCTGAACCTTTTTCCACCCCCTACGGAATTGCATACATTTTCTCTCAACCACCCAGGTTGAGTGAATGCACAGAAAATGACAGTTGGCTATGCCTGCTACCTTTGGGTAAAAAAATAAAAATACATGATGCCAAAAGTAATGGAAAAAAAATCCATTAAAACCTTGCATGGCGCGCAGATGAAGCAGAGAGCGAGCAGAGGCTCAAGCGGACGGCAGGGACTCTGGGAACGCGCCGGCGGCGGCTTCCTCTGAAAGCCGACGGCGTCGACGAGGCCGCGGTCCTCCGCATCAAAGGGCGCGCTCGACGCGTCTCGACCGCCGCCTCGCCTGTCGGCCTCGCCACCTGCGCTTCGCTCCCGCTCACCTCTCCAAAAAAATCTGCTCTTTCTCCTCGCCTGTCAGGCTGAGCTGTTGGCTGTCACTCGTCTGGCGTTCGTGACCCCCGCGCGGCCCTAGCCGAGCGGGACGCTACGGCTTAGCACGTGTGTGAAGACGCGGCAACAACAAGAAAGATGAGTCATTGCTGTCTAAGAGCACGGAGCTCAGGAGATCTATTGCGTGTCATGCCTACAAGGTTTTTGGAAAAAGAACCTGTAATGAACAGAATCTGGGAACAGAGCTCTGGCATCCGTCCAAGCGCACACGCGGTACAAAGGACACGACTCCTATTTATTTGAAACAAAACAGCTACACTCCTGGCTGTTTGTCATTGGCTGTTTTCCCCGGGGATACTGAATCAGTTATTTTCCCCAGTTGGTTCAGAGTTGTATTCTGTTTCAATTCCCTCTGAATCATCTGAATCACTCTGCCTCATTTTCTTTTGACAAAGCCTTTGCTACTGACTCATTTCTGTGCAAATGGTACATCGGGTTCACGTTGAGAACACAGAGGGACGACCCACAGTACTGTTTGGGTCTGAAGCCTCTGATCACCATTTCTAAGTGTTACACAACAATAACTGAACACCTATAAAATAGTTGCTCAATTTTAAGCAGTTAGACTGAACCTGTCCCTCAGTACTTTAGTAAGGGCCCGAACGTTCAGTGGCTATATCACAGATCCAGTCACCATAATAAAAAGAGGAAAAGGCAGCCCTGGTGCAGTGTAAGGCAGTTTGGTGCATGCATGGCAATGCTAGGAATGTAACAGGGCTTCAACAACCAGGTGATTTTAGCTGGGTTTAAAAGAAGGCTGCATTCCATAAGTCAGTGACGTATCGCACACCACCAGCACTGCCGTTAAGTACCTCCCTGCTTTGCGAATGACCCTTGGTTTCATTTCTGTTGTGTGGGTGAGGTCTTCCTAACTGGGGCAGAAATCCATCGGTACAGACGGATCGATCCACCACCAAAGTTGGTGGGCCGGGTGATTCGGTTATGGGTCCACAACAACAGAACAGGTTCTGCCGCTCACTCAACATCAAGGCAGGTGAGGCAGTAGTGTGACTGAGAATAGCGCACCAAGGGCGAAAAGCAGGCAGCTCTGTTTGAGTCCTGACTAAACGCCAGTTATGCCAGATCAAAGGAGCCACTTCTCCAGGGGGCGGGCGTAGGAGGGGGAAATTTGTCACATGACCTCAGTTGAATGTTTTTTTTTTTGTTTTTTTGCACATTGGAATTTGCCACGTTTGCTGCATCTGAGGCACGTGCACGTCCTCCATCCTGGGAAGGTTCACGGAATACTAGAACGTTGTAAAAGTAGAATAAGGGCTGCTGGGAGGCTTATTCGGTTAAGGCACCACGCTGTGGTTGCGAGGACGAACCCCACGGTTTTTGGATGAAATTCAGACCGCGCCAGTGCCGGCTGTGGCCGGGGGGCTCCGCAGGGCGATGCGCGATTGGGAACCGCATAGCCCAGGGTACGGGAGGGTTCGGCCGGGTTAGCGGTTTGCGTTTCGACCCCCCGCTGGTTGATCACGCGCCTGCGGGCAGCACGTCGAAGCCGCACGTGAAAGACGTTTCCCCGACTCCACTCTGTGTGAACTTGGCTGCAGTCTGCGGTGTGAAAAGAAGCACCTGGCAGCATCACGTGTTTAGGAGGAAAACCCCGGTTGTCTACCCTCTCAGAAAAACGGCAGTTGGGTGGATGCAGTCACAGATAACCAGACATTCAAAATTAGGGTGGGAATTTTAGATATTCAGCCCCACGCTGGGCACCAAATAAATTTAAGGAAATTAAAAAAAAAAAAAAAAAAAACCCCCAAAAAACTGCATAGCACTCCCTGTTAGGCCTGAACTACTGCCGTGGTTACGGCAAAAACTTCTCGGCCGCGACGAGATTTATGATCACGCGCTTTTCATCCCATGGTTGTTCCGTCCATTTGATGATTTATATGTACCCTGCCATGCCAGAGCGCAACAACTACAAATAAAACAAAACAAAAAAAAAAACAGTAGATTTCTAGGAGGGGGCTTATAGTATTCATTTAGGGTACTTGCCATTTATAACAGGTATGCACTATTGTGTTCTCGTGTGGAAGACATAAATCTGCTGTGTGCTCAAAATTGCACACACCCCTCCTGTGGCTAAAACTCGGAAAGAAATTCAGAATCGTTTTTTGGAAACGGTGAGCTAGCTGTGCCATAGAATTATGTCGTTTGAAAATAAACTGCGATAAACAGGGGACAGATGCATGGCAGAGATGGCCCTCAACATCACAAATTACTATAAATCAATACCGCAAAGTTAAAAACCATCGACAGACTCGCGTTTTCTCACTGCGCAATGGCAAAACAACCCTCCTACAGCGCGGATGCAGCTGAGCACGCCCACAACGAGCGTGCCTCAACGTTTTGCATCCGCACAACACAAACGCTGACGCAGTTTATATCCGCAGAACCATAACGGGGAGAAAAATACCCAAGTCACAAACTGCATTTAACCTCCATATCGAAAAATTACAGCTCAACTATAAACTTTCATTTTTCTAAATTGAAAACGATTAGCGTGATAAATCGGGCAAAAGTTTCAACGCTCGAAACTTTCACGCGACCTGAAAACCTGAAATGCTAAACTGGATGCGGAGGCAGGCACACAGAACCGACCGCAGTATGAGGAAAAGCCAGAAGCCCGTCACTAGAGCACACTTCACCCAGAAAGAACCAGCCGGCCAGATGTTCCTCAGCTGGGAGTATCTGGGAATGAAGATCTATGCGTCGTCTGTCGAGGGCTAGCGTTCCCGATCTGTCCGGAACATTAGGCAGAGCCGGGCCGGAGACCTTCTCCAACGCTTACTGCGGCAAAACATCTGCGGCCCCCCAGTCCTGCGTGTAACCCCCAAAGAGCAGGCCCGGACCCATAAAGAACCCCTTCCCCTCCAAAAACTGACGGGACGTCTACTCTGCGTAGGTAGTGCACGTAAATCAAAAAGAAAGAAAATAATTAAAATCGACAGAACTGCTCTCCAAAAGGAGCATGCAAAAGTCCAAGGGGAAGACTGATATCTCTGGTCACATTTTATGTTAGTTTATTGTCTACACACAGTAATACAATTGGGCACGTTTGCAGGCCCGTGGTTTCTCAATGATTTATGTTTTCAAAGAAGCTATTCTGGAACGAAAACACGAAAACAAGTCTTTGTTCACAGCTGACAGGACCAATTTATGCATACACACCTTCCTGATAATATGAACATTTAAAGTCAAAGTTTGTAAGGTGAAACTACAGCTTAAAGATAATTACAAGCCTACAAAAGCCTTTAGTGTCTTTGTCGTGAAACTTATCTTAACAAATTGTAGTTTAATTCTGTAATTATCAACGGATTCATGCGGGCGTCATTGCTAACTACCACCTCCAGTTGGAAGCCGTTGGTTTATACCTGGACAATTTTCTCTATTGAGCAATCTGGGTGCGTCGGGTGAATTACCTCTTTTTTTTCCCCACGGTGATTTATACGACTTCACTTGCCAACCCTTCCAGGCTCTCCCTTAGTCACTCACTTTTCTTTCTTTTTTTAAATGTTTTTTTTTTCTTTTCCCCCCAACCACCAAAGAAGCTCTCTTATGAACTGCGAGATGCGTGTTATCAACCCTCGCTGTCAGCCTGTATCCTGTTCAGATAAAGGGCGTGATTTATGGGGCTGCGGACCACGGGGTGTTACGCCCGTCGCGGGTTGCCATGGCGAGCGTCGCCGCTTCCACGCGAGTCGCACCTGCTTCGCCAGAACCGGCGAAGATGCCGTGCTCCCCGGCACATAAACATATAAATCACTCATCTCCGTCTTTTATTCTTACGCCGCTTTTCCCTACGAAATGAAGCATCGCTGTTGTTTGTGGTTGGTTGTCATAGGAATGTTTTGATCTGGAGACGGTGTGAAAATTAGGAGTTAACCATTTTGTGTGTCTTGGATAGAAGTGTGTGTGTGTGTGTGTGTGTGTGTGTTTGCTTGTTTGTTTGAGTAGGGAAAAAATTATGTGACTTTGTGTGTGTGTGTGTGTGTGTGTGTGCGTGCGTGCGTGCGAGCATGAAGGAAAGGGACCTGGTCTTCGTCAGGAAGGACAACCCCAGAATGCACAACCATGAGCCTAATGAACGCATTAATGCTTTTCAGTGGCCCTCAAAGTAAAGGAACACAACCTATATGAAGTTCTTGAACCCCCAGCCCCGCCCACCCCACCCCACCCCACCCCACCCCACCCCCTCCCTCCCAACACCCACGCCTGGGGGCAGACACCAGGGCTTTGAACCTGCAGTTCACCGCGGGTCAAACTGAGAGAGACCACTAACCTCACCTCTGCCCATGATGTACGTATTGCTCGTAGTCAAGAGTGACTACATGAACACTCAGTTGGCCCTTGTGCACTACAGAAATTCTCTCAAAATCTCTCAAAATATTTTTGCCTTTGAATTACAATATAGATATATAAAATCAAAAGAAAAAAAAAAGTTTTTGTTTTCAGGCACGGTGTGGAACAGTTGGCCGGGCTATTTGAAATGAATCTGACATGCTGCTTCTTTAACAACATTTTTTCTGTACAGCAAAGATGCTCACAAAAACGCATAGTTATAGTGATATCTAATAAGGCAAGAAAAACAACAACAACAAAAATGAATACACCCACGTATGCATAATCACCCAGTCAAAGTGCCTCTGTCAATTTAGGAACGCATCAGAATGCCTCTGGTGACTTAACATTATCAAACATAATGCCACAAATTCAACAAATCCATCCTCATCAACCGAGTCTCTTCAAATAGACTCCAGCGGTCTGAAAATATAAATCAAAAAAGAAAAAACCTCTCGGGTTTGTTTACAAATGACAGGAAAATCCGTCCCCCCGAAATGGCTCTCCGAACCTGTCAGTGCTTTCCCCCACGGACCACTTTCAGCGCAATAAACATCTTAACGGGGCCAGGGCTCCCCCGGGGGCTGCTGGGAATTCCTGCGGACGGCCGTGGAGCGGGAGCCGGGGCTTTATTGCCTGCAGGTGGCTCGGTTAAAAGGCGGTGGGGCCGGCCGTAAATGTCCAATAAAAGGCAGGTCGCACCTCCGAGGGGGCGCGGGGTCGCCGCACCTGTCTGAAGCGCCGGTCTCCGCCCCCCGCCCCGCCCCGGAAGAGTGCAGCGCTGTCCTGCTCTCTCTCTCTCTCTTCCACACATCCGCCTCTCAGGCTCCATACATTCTGCTCCACAAAATCCACCCCTTTCCCCTTTCGCAGGAATCGTGGGATACCAAGTACAGTTCTGGAGAGAAGTCTGCGGCAACCTCAGACTGCCAAGTTAAGTTCAGAAATTGCGATGTTGCCAAGTTTCATATTTTTCTCATTTTGTAAAAACTATAGATGGGAAATTATGCACCTGTTTTACATACAAGTGCACATTGAAGACAGCCACGTGCTGTTTTCCATTTTTCTAGAAACCTCAAAAGAATGAAGTGTTACACATATTTTGGTAAAAAAGAACCATATGAATTGCCTCAAAAATACTCTGTGAAATTAAATTTTTATTCAATTTTAACTACTCAGTGTCTGCTGGTTTTTGTTTTGTCTCAGTAATTTGGTGCTTCCTTTAAATCACTGATTGGTTCACTGAAGAGTCCACACACCTGGTTTCCAAGGTATACAGTGGTAAGCTACTGAACTATGTTATTTAAATCTGCAAAACCCTGCAGACAATGTGGCTCTCCAGGGCTGTATTTTTAGATGCTATGCTTTCAGTGCAAAACAATGCATTCCAAAAAAATGAGTTAGAAATCTATGATGTAAGGAAAGGGAAACCTTAAACTGTGTAAGGTTTCTCTTTCCTTATATCACAGGTCTCTAACTCAATATTTTGGAATGTATTGCTTTGCACTGAAACCACAGCATCTAAACATACATGTCTCCAACTGCGCAAAGCACCTAACAATGCATCCAACAATATTCAGAATACACCAGCTTCAACTTTTTAATCTCAGTCTTAATTGCTCTTCGTTTACTACGTGCCATTACCCAGTTCAAGCCGTTATAAGAGGTTCACAAATGTGTGGCACATGTTGAAGGCTACAGCTTGGTCCACAAGGCCTTTAGTCCCTCAGCCAGCCAAAACAACCTCCGCGGGAGAGGATAATTAGGAAGCAGGTCCCCTGTGTGTCTGGCAAAGGGTCAGACCTTTGATCTCGCTAATGAATCTCCGCGCTCCGACCACTTAGCGTCCGGCGAGCCCGGCGGACGGACGGACGGACGCACGGGCGCGGGGGCGGCTGGCTCTTCTGCTGCGGCGTATCAGAGGAAATAGATCACCTCGCGCCTCGCCCCACCGCCGGCCAATTAGGCTAATCCGACTCAGATGGGCCGGGCCCTCTCGGCGAGCCAGTGGAGTGGGGGGGGGGGGGGGGCAGCAGACTCGCCCCGCGCTTTGATATAACTCGCCGCGCAATTCGGCAAAGTCGGGCAAACGTGGTTTTGATATCCCCCCGTCCCTTGCTTCCCCAACCCCTCTACCCACCCCCCCACCCCCCCGCCAGTCCAGTTTGAGCTTGTTAAGAAAGGGGCGGAGACGGAGACCACACGGTCAACTCCACACCACGAGAAAGCTATTTCTATCAGCCTTTAAATCATTATCAACAAAATCAAATCCACCACTGGGCAACAGAAGAGGCAAAACAAAAGAGACAATTACTTAAATGAAGAAAACACATACGTAGGTAGCTCAACCAGGAACAAACATTCTTCTGGAAATACAGACATCTCTGAGAAAAATGGAGTATATGCACATTCAACTCACATGGCCATGTGCAGGACAAAAGAATGAGACGATGTCCACTAAAATATTATATATTAAAAAAAAATACACTCCCTTGCAGTTTATTGCATTACAGGCATTTAGCAGATGCTCTTACTGAGAGGGACTTACACAACATTTCATCCATTTATCCTGAAGCAATGCAGGTTAAGTACCTAGCTCAAGGGTGTAATGGCAGTGTCCTACCCGGGCATCGAACCTCTGACGAAGGTCACCGTAACTACAAAAACAAGAACACCGACATCAGCAACTGAAACCAGGCATTGATGCAGTGACGGTACCATGTGACGCACCATATGCTGATTTGAGGTTATTGACAAAAGAACGAATTGAACTGAATCAAATATTTGTTCAAGTGTCATGCCAAACAAGTTAACCCATCTTGCATCGGATTACAAGGCAGCTTCACGTACATAATATCCAACGTGTGATGGCCCATGGGCCAGTGTGGGACATTATCCAAAAACCAAATTCTTCCAATGTTAGTCACACCTTAAAACAAAGAGAATATGACAAATGTATATCCACTGACACAACTACACCTACATATAGGTACACAATACAAGAACAAACATGAATTCAACACGTGAACATGCATAAATTAATACCATATACAAACACATTAAATCTACAAGAACAAAAATGACCAGTACTAAATTTTCATAAAGAGCTCTCCCTCTTTCCCAGGCTTTCTCTAAATAATAAGCAAACTTAAATGTCTCATATTTAAATAGCCAACTCAACTACTGTACATCATCCATATTCTTTCTTGATTTTACAAAACTGATTATCAAGCAATTTCCAATATTTCATTGAGGGGGTACATTAAACAGATCCGATTTCCCTCCTCCAGGCCCTGTCTGAAAATGAAGCGGCAATATACAAGATCTCAATTGGGCACATGATGATCTAGCCATCTTAGACAGGTTATATGAAACATAACTCTCTATAACATATTCATGTTTAATCTCACTATATATACACAATTTTGATTTGCTCCATATTTAATTAGTTGTTCTTTAAATTTACTGAACGCTGCCTTGTTGAACCTGTCTGTCATGGTTCTGTGTTCCCGTCTGTCTTTCCTTGTTGGGCCGCCAGATGGCGGTACTTCTGTTTTGTGTCCTGCTCCCCCTGTTTAATTGTATTATTGGTTTCAATTCTTCGATTATTGGTTTTTGGTTGTCTCGTTTTCCCTTCCCTCTCTGTCGCCTGATTGTGCATTGTGCCCTGCTGTGTCTCGTCAGTGTCTTGTCTATTTAAGTTCCCTTCTCCCGGACTCAGGTGCTGGATCCTTGGTTGTGTTTTTGTGTGCACTTCTGGTCATGTTTCTGGTCATGTTTAAGTAGCTTCCTGTGTGTTTCTGTTTTCCCACGCATTCTTGGATTTTCTTTGTCTCCTGAGCTTTGTAGATTACTTTGTGTTTTTTTTGGAAGAGTTGCCCTGCGAGGCTTTTTGTTCTCTTTTGTCCTGGAGTTGTCAAGTAAAGTCTTTGTTTCAATTCCGTTTTGGAGTTTTGAGTTTTTCCCCTCACTCTGCGTTTGGGTCCTAACCCCCCACCGCACCTGACACTGTCAACCTTTTTATCAGTAGAAAATAACTCTTCAAACCCAAATATTTGAAACATATTACATCTCTTGACCAAGACCCACTGACATACTCATTTCAATTAAATATCCTTATGGGCAACCAGCTCTCATCCATGTTAAGTAGCCTGTTCCATAACTGAGCAAAGCAGACCTCCCAATGCACCTCAGTTCCCACCTCATATCTCCAGGTATTGCTAAAGTAGGCATATATTTATACACTGAGGAAATATCGAATGTCAAGTACAGGACACACACAGGCCAGGAATAAGTTTGCAGTAAGTATGAAAACCTATATCTTTTAAATTCACGCTTTTACCAATGATTCCCCCCAATATTTTACCTGCTGATTTGGCTACCATATAACCTTCACGTGTTTGTCAATATAAGGACGTAAATATTTATGAGTTGGTGAAATTTCATTTTTGACTTACAAAACAGAAATGGTCATTACTGAGACTAGTGCAATTTTTTTTTTTTTTAAAGATAATTATTTCAGTTTTCTTTGTATTTATGAACAACCTCATTTTTTTTTTACACCATTCATTGGTGTGGGAGAGAAGTTTTTTATTTTGTGCTCTGAATCTGACAATAAAACAATGTCATCCTCATATAGAAGGATGCTCACCATTTCTCTTCTAGAAAATACCCCATAGTTTCAGAACTGAATTTCTCTTGCTAAATCAGTACATAAATTGAAAATAGGGTAGGGGACAGAGTGTCTCCTTGCATCACTTCTAATGGATTTCAGAACAAACCAGTGAGGTACTCATTTAATCTTACAATCTGTATGTGAGAAGATCCCTTTTTCCCATTTTTACAAAATCCATTCTGTTCCTGAACAAAAATGCCTCCTTTCTCCAGGTATGATATGAGCATTTCATTGAGTATAGCGGGATATAATTTATAGATTGTGCTCTTTAAGCTGATACCCCTGTAATTCAGTGGAACTATAGGCTCACCACTGTGGGCTTTAGGGACTGGAATTATGACAGACTCAAACCACATAGATGGTATACTACCAGATTCTAAACATTTAAAAAAATAATCCAAACAAAATGTCAAATAGTACCGGAGATTTTACAACTTCATTTGACAGATTTTCAATACCAGTGGCCTTACCCGACTTTGCCATATTGATGACTGTTTGAACTTTGGGTGAAATCATTATTCTGTCATCTGTCTCTCCAGCATACTTTTCATTAGACATAATCCCTAAAATCCACTTCCCATTTGATAATAACCTCTGATAACTCACACACAGGATTGCCGTCCGGCCCCATATGAATTTTCTTAATCCGCCTTGGACCTGGCTTATTACTTTCATTCTCAAAACTCAGGAGGTTTGAATCCTAGTCAACATAGATCCTTAGCAGTTGAATGAGGTGTGCTATCTTAGGGTTGGAGTGAAAACCTACAGGACGGGAGATCTCCAGGAATAGGACTGGGCAGCCCTGCTTTTAACAAAAGGGGAGGAAGAGTCAATTTGAGGAACTGCTTCACAGTGGCTTCATAAGAATTTCTGATTGTATATACAGTACTTATAAAGGTCCTATGCATTGCTTATGAAGGAGTTATAAAGAGATTAAGCAAGTTTTAAGTGCTCCAAAACTGTTTAAACAGATCTTGTAAAGAAATTGTGTAAGATCCTCAATAATTTGCCACATGGACAGAGAAAGCGCACACCCACACCAACATGAAACCCCCCCCCCCCCCAAATAAACAGCTTCACCCTTCCCCCTCACAGGTTCTGGGCAATAACAATCAACTAACCAAAAAAAAAATAAGATAACAAATACAGAAGAAATCAAAGCAGTGACAGCTTTTCAGCTCACCACTCTTAGCAGGCCAGCTCGTCCACTTTTCAGCTGCGTTTTCTTTCTGCGTCTCCTGTGCCCTGACAAATGAAAACTCCCAAACGGACTCGCTCACCCTCGGCACGCGCTCCCGGTCTCTGCCGCGCACCGCGGAGAGGAATACATCTTTAAACCTGGGCCGACCAGTTAACGCAACACCAGGTGCGTGTGTTCTCTCCGCTGGTAGGCGTGGGCGAGACAAATCCGTTTCGCTGGACTCCTCCGCCACCAGAATGCAGCCTGAGGCTAATTTGGCTCGCACCGAGACCGCTCCCTCCCTGGTTTCGGCACCATTTATGTCAGACTGCCGTGTGACACCGCTGGGAGGCAGGTGTGGCAATTCCGGATTTGCACCTTAATTTCCCGCACAGAGAGAGAGCACCCATACCAACATGAAAACAAATAAACAAACACCATCACTCTTCCCCCTCACAGGTTCCGGGTAAAAACAATAAACTAACACAGAAAACAAACATAACATTTTTTCAGCCCTCTCTCTCTCTCTCTCTCTCTCATTGGTCTCTGAGACCCACTGTGGAAAGAAGCACACTTCATATCCTGGACTGATTCGTAATGCAAGTTTCAGGCAACCCTGAAAAGTGCCAAACTCTCGGTGCATGCCTGCATCCCAATACAGGACAGACAGTACAAACTAATCTAGATGGGCAGCAAACCAAGCAACCTCCACTACGCATGCACACACACACACACAGACACACAGACACACACAAAGTGCCTGGATTTAAAAGTAGGCCAGGGTGAGCACAGAAAAGCAGCCAAAATAAGGGCTCTATTTTTTCTGGTTTTACAGTGTGGTCTCTGAATAAGGTCATTATTTTTTTATATTGGAAAATATAAGCGGGGGAAGAGGGGGAAAAGCAAAACCATCTGACACAGCTTTTTGAAGAGTCGAGAAGGGCCGCGTGCTCATGTCAATGCCACGGTTCGGGCTACAGGGGGACTCACAACCCATCGGCCACCCACACCCCATGCCCCCCCCCCCCCCCAACAACACACACAGCAGACGGGCAACCCTTAAGGCCACAGGGAGGAAAGCCTCACCTTCACCCTCAAACTCTCACCTAATCTGCTTCACTAACAGGCAATCTTACCGGTGGTCCACAAAAAGCAACTAGTTCTGTACCTTTTACAGAAAAATATCCCTTTCAACTGTACTACTGTACTGTTGTTGTGGTGACCTATCAAAATGATTTTGAAAGAGCTCCATTCGAACCGTAGCTAAGACGTAAAACTTCCTAGAATTACCCAGACGACTGCCTGCATCGGCCAGCATGATAATTCAACCTCCTGAACCAGTGTTCCCAGCTCTCTCCCCCAATGATGCATCATTGTTTGAACAACTGACACTGACATAACCAGAGCTAATACAGATTTGATTCTGGTGCAGGAAAATTACATCACCATGATGAAGAAGGGGGAGAGAGCAGTACCAATGTCGGTAGAGGTTCTGCGAATTTCCTTGCAATAAGTTTCACTTTTGATATGCTGCGCGGAACTTGCAAACGATCCCATTTAGGGCGAAGTTCATTACGCATCACGTGCAACTGCTTGGAACTTTGCAAAACAGCGCATGAAAAGACGCTTTTTAAATTTACGATGGGAAAAGGAGAGAGACGCGCTCGGTCACGGCTAGCGTCAACGCGGCGCACAGGTTTCCGCTTTAATCGATGTTCGTCACATTATGTGCTTAACAGAGTCTCATACGAGGCGCCTCACGTTATCCCAGTCTGCTACAGGGGCGAACGCGGGGATTTATTGCAGCTATTCAGGTTAAGCGCTTCCCCCGGAGGCGAAGAGAGCGACGGCGCACCTTTGGGTTGGGGAGCGCCGTCCCTCCTTAGCTGCCGGTTCACTTCAAGTCCTCCTCCCGCCTCAGGCATTGGGCCTGGCTCAGCCTACGGGCCGGGCCCCCTGAATCTGCCCGCGGCCCTGTTTGGGTCACCCCTCTCTCCCGGTCGGTCAGGCGAGTGTGAAGGATCCCCTCCGCTACGGCTGTGAGTGTAACCGGTGCGCCTGGCTGTCTTTCTCCTGCAGGCAAGAGGGAGGGAAAGATGGCAGGGCGTATCCTGTGTGTGTGTGTGAGGGAGAGAGACTGGAAGACAGGCCAAGAGGTTATATGTGTGTGGGTGTGTGTGTGAGATCAACTGAGACACTGGAAGATGGGCCAGGAGGTTAAATGTGTGTGTGTGTGTGTGTGTGTGTGTGTGTATGAGAGAGAAAGTGAGACACTGGAAGATGGGCCAGGAGGTTAAATGTGTGTGTGTGTGTGTGTGTGTGAGAGGGAGAAAGTGAGACACTGGAAGATGGGCCAGGAGGTTAAATGTGTGTGCACATGGGTGTGTGAGAGAGAGAGAAACAGGGAGGTGTAACCTGTTTTTTGTGTGTGTGCGCGTGTTTGTGCGGCGAAGCTGGGACAGGTCCACCACCGTCAGGCCCCGACTGACAGGGTGTCCCCACGAGGCTCGGCCGCCGCCAACGCGCTTCAAAGCCCCGCCGCCGTGGGCATCGCCTCCCACGGCCGGCAGATCACCTGACACCTGCGGAGTACGGAACGCACGGAGTCTGTCCCCGGCGTTCCTCAAACTCCCCTTCGGATCCAATGAGCTCTCTCAAAGCCAGAACCGCACCGGCAGGGAGAGAGAACAGTCACCTGCAGGAAGCATCACCACACCAAAGACCAGAACCAGCCACACGTTTTTTTTTTATTGAACTTACATCGATACAGTAAAAATCACACAACTAAATGTCCCTTTAAAAAAAAAAAAAAAACGACAAACTTTAAAATAAATAGAAAAAATGTTACAAAAAAAAAAGCCAAATTTCAAAAAACTTCACATTATAACGCTGAAAAGGTTTACAATGTGTAGTTCGGCAGAACAGCGCAAACGTAACACTCGTATGTTTTGTCATTCTCGTTCTTGTTCAGAAGCGAAAGGCCGGGGACTCGGCCACCGTTTTGTTTCGCGGGTCTGTAATGGGAACAGAGGCTTTTTTGAGGTGGAAACGGCACTGTACTGATTCAAGGGCACCAGCGACAGGTGTGCGCGCTAGTGGCCTGGCGAGAGACTGCCCTACGCCCTTTGTCCCGCCTACATCCCCTTTCCCCAACTTATGGAGGCGGGCCAGTGGCGGGAGTTGCCGTGACGACGTACACAATCGGCTGCCTCGTGCGCTAGGGGAAGATACTCAAATTTTCTAAATTCATTTGATCGTTCTGTGGCACCTTATTTTCACTCTAGCCTTGTTTCTCTTAAGCGCAGTGTACAATGACTGATGCCCAAGGCACTGTTGTAGGGGAAGCTGTAATTATCTTTTGAGAAATATGATTGATGGTTCATTTAAATCAATAAGTGAATGGAAAGTAACAGGAGCTAACATTATAATTGCTTTATATATACTATATATCACTGCAAGGAACAAGACCACAGTCATGTAGAGTAAACATGATCACTAGAAATTACATATTTAGTGGCAACAAATCTAGCTGTCAAACATAACTCCACGTTGACTGATACTAGGCTACTTGTCAGCAAAACACTTTTAAAATCATGCAATCAAACAATTAAACCTCCCCCTCAACTCCTACAACATAAGTTAAATACGAAACCTGGACGCCACAGGTCCTCTATGAAGAATTCATACAGCAACACAGAGCTATTCATACTATCTTCTCCATGCCATTGCCCTCCACTCAAAGCCCTCTTCCTCTCTGAAGACCAGGTCCAAGTGGTTTGGACAAGGAAAAGGTTTTGCCGAGAGAGTTGGAGCATGAGGAAAGACAGAAAAAAAAATTTGAAAACTGACCCAAATTAAAAGAGATTGATGCCACCGACAAATTGACTTTGATCAAAACCCCTCTCGAATCCAGCTCCAGACTTCAACATGAAGGTAAAGCTTCCCATTTCAGTAAAAAAAAAAGACTGGGGAAAAAAAGGGGGGGGGGTGAAAAAATGCAAAGAGGATGACAGCCATTTTCTCTTTCGCTTTTCAGATTCCATATAAAAATGCTTTGCATTACCTCGGCAGCTACGCGAGCATGCGCGTGAGCCGCGTTTCCCACTGGAAGGCACTACGGCAGAATTCTTCCTGTGGTTAAAACAGTTAAAACACAGAGGGCTTTTTCTCTCCTTTCTTCTGTTCCTGCTAAAATTACCGCTGCGACACTCACAGACTGCTCAAACACTGTCATCTGGTTAAAAGACTAATAGCCCTGCCCCCCACAAAGAAAGAAACTCTAATAAATAAATAAATACAATAAAACTTCAGAAACAAAACAAGGAGCAGATATAATTTGTGATTCCATCGCCGAGGCCCAAAAACAACTTGAGAGCAGAGCACCGCAGATTAAAGGTTGAATACATATACATACAAACACGTGGCAATAAAGACAGTTCAAAACAGACTGATTGACCCGTTGCACTACAACACTGAATCTGAGGTTGTGTCTTTTTTCCCCCCATTTTATATATGTATTTATTTACCGACTCTCCCCCCCTGACATCTAGTCCCAGTCAGAGACGGGGAGCACAGAAATTCTCCAGAACTCTCACACACCACAAATCTCAGAGTGATTGACATGCTGGCATTAAGGGCAATGAAAGGCTACCCCCTGCCTTGAAGTACATTACAGACATACAATCAAACATGCAGTTCTGTACACTGAAATCACCTACACGTGCAGTGAATTCCTCTTTTTAAAAAATACTTTCTACGATACCTCTGTTACTCTTAAGAGGAGTTACTGTACTTACACCCTCACAATCCAAACGTATGCAAAGTACGTTCAAGCAATGAAAAACCCTCAAAGAAAAACAACAAGCTTAGCAGCAAGGAGAACTGTAGAAAGAGCCTGTGTGATATTTATAATAACACTATATTTCAGAAATAGTCCATAAACACACACCTTAAGAAAACTGATTTTTTTAAATAGCAGCATAAAAAGAAACCTAAAGGAAATGACATCACAAATAAAGATGAACAGAGAAACTGATCTGTTGAATTGGGACCTGGATTCAATCTATCTGTAAGGCGCTAGGCCCTTAACTTCACAGCCAAGTAAGCACTGCATTATAAACAGTCTCTAAGATATGGAAACAGTCCGAGTTTTGAAGTCCCTGAAATTAAAGTTAAGGACAAACCGCATTGTGGATTGACTGAATTAGGCCAGAATCCAAGCCAGCATAACACAAACGACAGTGAGGCTCAAACGTCACAGTTCCTTACCGCTCTTTTTTCCTTTAAAGTTTAAGATTGCTAAAGATTCCACAAAATCAGACAACACTCCATTTGACAGCATTTTTAACACTAAGCATACTGTAGGCCACACGTTTGAAAAAGAAAAGTGAATTTAAAAGATCACTGTCCAACTACTGTCCTATGTATCTGTCCATCATGGGTAATCAACGGTAGTGCTTCGGAATTCTTCAGGATGAACCAGAGGTCACAAAGGCTGGAAAATGAGCGTTCTCTCAGAGAAGTGAGGTCAGAATGCACTGTTTACATTTTAAAAAATGTATTCATAAAATGGCAGTGTCCCTAAGTACACGATAAGTGTACTGAATCTATTTGTGACTAACTTTGTGGGGGGCTGGTAAAGGAAGAGGAAATATTCAAAATGCATACAAAATTTCATAAAAACAAAGTCAAGAATAGATCAGGCAAGGGTCTACTTGAAGTTAACCTACCCAAAATAGATAGCTTTGGCAACTATAAAGATAACACACTGCAGTGGTGTTAATTCTGCAGTGGGACCAAATGATCAATTAAAAACCAGTTTTAATAAGATAATGGTAATTCTTCCATGGGCAGCAAATGTATAGCTTTGTTAATTTCTTTTTTTTTTTTGTTTGTTTTTTTTGGCTAACCCAAACTGCAAGTACACATGGCACCTCGTGCAAATGTGTGTTTGTTCTCTCTCTCTCTCTCATGCATGCGCACACACACGCACACACACACACTTGAGTTACATAACTCAATTACTCACTGACATTTCAGATGATGCTATATGTTGTACTAACATACAGCCGCAGATAAACCAACTCCACAGATTTGGACTTCTAAACGCCTACACCTGGTCTCTAGAAATTCATTTTTTTTGTTTCACGGATTAACACACTTTTTTCATAACTTTGTTCCACCAGGTATACTCTTACCTGTACATGGCGTACTGTATGCTGGGACTTAACTTGGCACTTATTTTCTCTAGGAGGGGGTTTCTGCAAAATAATAAATAAAATAAATACCCTTACGGCAAAGATGAAAGAAATAGGATCCAAAACTCTTAGGACCTGCATGCTCGGTGCCCGAGAACCAAGACACTTCTGATTCTAGCGCCCGTGAGCATTCTCCCGCCCTCTGGACTCAGAGCGTCATGGAGACAATAACGATTGGCGCATCTGTGCTATACAAGCCAGCGGGCAGCATCCTTCTCCAATCTTCCAAAGCCCTGGCATCGGATTTAGTCAAGAGAGTGAAATTTAGCGATCTCTTCGGGAAGGGGGGATACGTGCCCAAGGGGGGTGAAAACTGGGGACTGAGTAAGCCCCTCTAATGACTCCAAAGAAAACAATAAAAACAACGAAATAAAATCAGATGCCTGCCTCGAGACATTCAGCAGGTAACGGTGGGGAGCCGACTTCAGAAACTGTGTTGAGTGGCAGATGCTACGCTAGCTGGTGTGCCTGCTCCAGCCGTGGCCCTGGTCGGGCAGTTCCCCTTTACCGGGGCGGAAGCAGGCGAACCAGTCTGAGCCAAAATGGCGCTAACGTGTGAAACGGAAAGAGAGTCCAAGTGATGTTTTAAAAACAAAATAACAGCGCATAGCAAAAAAAAAATACAAATAAATACAGTAATACCCACATTCTCAAAGCTACAAAGTATTCCTGATTCCCGAACTAGCATGCAAAATAAATGTGTCTTGGACAATTTGTGTAAACAAACAACGCTCCCCAATATCTGGCGAAGAGAGAGAGCCCCGTTTCCGTGTAACAGTGGTTTTGGTTAGCCATACTCTGACTTGCATTCTCCCCCAAAAAAAGGCTGCATGCAAGCGCTTTACAGAAGGCTAAACTGTGAGCTTCACATGACCGCGGTACAGTGACACACCTAAACAACGCTGGACTTCACTGATGGCATCAGAGGGGGGAAAAATATAGTTTCTGCCAGAGTTTGCGTGCGACGTGTCTGTGTGAGGATGGACTGCGCCCTCCGAGGCGCTCTTCACACAAAGCCAGTCAGGAGCCCCGCAGGCTGGCAGCGCACGTCCTCTCTGAGGGACTCCTTAACGCGCGCGGGAAAGGGCGGGTCGGCGACGTCTCATACCGGCGATTCGTTCCCACGGCCACCGAGCGGAGATCGACCTGGCTAAGCACAAAATCTGGACGGGCGTCAGGCGTGTCCGTCGATTGCCGAAAAGCAGATCGTTACCGGCGCTGGAGTGGTTTCACCTAATCACTAATACGACATGGCACTGTAGCTTGCAAACGGCCAGGTTGGCAGACACGCACTTGAAAGTGTAGGCCTGAGCCCTCTAGCCCACACAGCGCTAGTTCCAGAGCAGGGTCTGTCATTATCGGACAGTGTGAGCGTGTGTAGCGGTGAGCTCTGCGTATGCAGTCCAGGGCTCCACGAGGTCACTGCTGTGGTGGTGGTTTCCAGTGGCTCGACGGAAGTTTCCGGGTGTCTGAGTGACGTCGGCGGGTGACGAGCGTCTCCTGAAGACCCCAACGGCACGGAGGGGGGGGTGATAAGCGGGGGCTGGTGTGCCGATGGCGTCAGAGGAGGGCGTGCGTCCAGCACGGTGCTTCCCGTGTTGGGTGCGGGAGGCACAGTGTTATGTCACATCAGGTATAAGCGATAGGACATTCCAAAAAACCCGGAAGATAACGAAGATGAAACATCATTTAAAACAACAACAAAAAGAAACTGTTAGCTGCAACCGCAGCCTACGTTCCCGCAAGACTGGTTTGGTTGCGTCTACATCACGCTCACTCCTCTAGAAGAGATGCACTCCCTCTCTTTTTTGCATTCCCTCTTTTTTTCTTCATTCTCTCCGCTCTTCCGAGATAAACCACACAGATGGTTAAAACCTTTCTTTCAGTGACCAATAAAAAAAAATGAAAAGAAACACCAACCATGAACGATCTGAAGGTTGCAGTGAGAGTTCTTTTTTGTTTGTTCCTACGAGGTAAGTATGGAGTTAAACTGCGCGGGAGTGCCCTGGAGACGGTCAGTGGTGGATTGTGGGTATGTACGCCGAGGGGGTTGTGCGAGCGGCGGAGGCGGCCCCTCCTCAGTAGTAAGACTTCATTTCCCAGCGCCCCTCCGCCGCCCCCGACCCGCTGACCGCCGTGACCTCAGGACTCGGAGCTCGGCGGGCTCCTGGTGGGGCTGGGGGGCAGGCGGGCGGCGGCGCTGTGCTCCGTGCGGAAGCTGTACTCGTACTGAGAGAGAGAGAGAGAGAGAAAAGAGTGCGAGTGTGGGTGAGACAGAGAGGGGGAGAGAAAGAGAGAAAGAGACAGGGCGAGTGAGGGTGTGAGAGAGAGAGGGCGAGTGAGGGTGTGAGAGAGAGAGAGAGGGGGTGAGTGAGGGTGAGATAGAAAGAGAGAGAGAGAGAAAGAGAGAGAGAACAATACATTACACAAGCGCATTCTCTTTCACATATGAAACAAAACAGGTGGGTACCTTCCACTACAATGAAAACTGTAAGCAAAGCTCAACGCATAAATTACTACTAGGACATCGTGCTACTTCACAAGATCTGATGAAAATCTATTTTGGCCCTTTGGTTAGAGAATAATTACAGTACATCACTCACAGCAGGGGACGATCTCATTTGTATACACCTGAGGGCAAAACAATGTGCCCCTGAGGGGTGAGGTCACTCCAGGTTGAGGAGGGGGTGTTTACTGTAAGTAAACACTGCCCCCTGGTGGACATGCACGTCAGCAATGAACAGTAAAGCATGTGCGAAACACCAAACACACAAATGGAGCTTGCCATCTGCAGTCTGATCCGGAACAATCCGTTCCCATTAAAAAAACAACCGCAACTTTCTGAAAGCCTTTCCGACATCTGTGTTTCAACTGTCTCCCTGACCAACAAAAGAACAACAGAGAGAGGCTTCTGCATCTTACTGAGGCATACCAACAATTTAACAGAAAAACAAACTTAAGAACCTGCAGTGTGACATATTTTGTGGCTTTCATAAATATAATTTAAAAAAACAAGGGCCTGCAACAAGTTTTAACGCTGAGATTTTTTCCAGTTGCGGTGTTCCATTTGCATGCAATTGGTTCAGTCAAACATTCGACCTAAACTAAAATGACAGAAAACAAAGTCATTCAACACATGGAGAACAAGCAGATCCAAAATAGCTATTTCAAATTAACTGAGAATTAAATCAATGCGAAATTTCAACTAGGTGAAAGGTCATATCGTGCAGCATCCAATTTACAATAGTGCTACAGAAGATGGTTTTTAAAAAAAACACAAATGTGGAGAATCCATTAAATGCACCCAAAGTGCAAACAATATTTTGTTATATGCTATACAACTATACAATACCTTTGCAGATCAAAAAAAAATTCACCATTAAACTTGTTTGGGAGCATCCAATACAGTGTGTGAATATCTCTTGTTTCTCATTGGTTAACTTCATGCTCCTGGCACCTGTAATATTTTTTCATGTGTGTGCATGCCACCTTTCTCTTTAAAACATATATTTCTAGTACAAGTGGTTTGAGGGTTGAGGAAAAAAGAAAACTAGGCTACTTCTGGGGAAAAAAACAAATAAATGGATGCAGCAACCACATTTATTTATATCCATTTTTTCTAGTTCATTTGTCATCCGATTCCAACCCTGACATATTCCTGAGATGCAACATAAGCAAAAAACGGCCCACCATTTAAGTATACTCCTCTTGAACTATGTCACAACCGCACTTGCACAAACCCGATCGAATCCCGCAATACGCAACATGACCACTAGGTGATGCTGCAAGATCACAAAAAATCCCAAATCCGGTTGGCCATCGCCGATGATTCTTGTGCAGAAATAGGGAAATCTCTCCCTCCCTCCTCTGTGTACACACCTTCTCTCATCTACCTGAAGGGAGCAGCAAGTTACACAAACGTGTCACATGCCACCAGCCGGTTAGTTATAATAAAAGTCTGTCTGGGCGATGGGCAAGTGGAAAAAAAAAAAAATTAAATAACGGAATAAGTGTGGGGGAATGATGGATTGGGGGGAATGGGGTGTTATCAGGGAGAGCATGTATCACTGTCTGCCAGTTTTACACGCCAGCTGACAGGACAGTGACACCTGAGAGCGCGAGCGGCCGGTTCCAGGATGAGCAGGACTTCATTTCCTGTCTCCTCTCGCTCGGTGGGGGGAAAAAAATATGTGACATGTTGTCTTCATTAATTCCACCTCTATTTGAATCTCCCTAACACACACACGCACGCGCGCATACACAAACGCACACACATACACACTCAAGAGCGTAGTGCACGCATGCACATATGCACGTGCACACACACGCACGCACACACATGCACACACGCACACACAAACCATTAGCCAGCCGCCAACAACAACATTTTTCAGCGGTGCGAACTACATAAAGACGTCAGCTCAAATCGCTTACTAATTAACACTTAAAAAGACACAAATTAGATATGCGTGGCTAAAAGCAATTATAATCTCCACAAGTTTCTCGAGTCATTTGGGAAATGAAAAGAATGCCTAATTGCTGGAACCAACATCTTCTAAGAAAAAAAAAGCTTAAGTGATGCCTGTTAGGAAATGCTCTTATCTACAACACTGTATGTGATTACAGCACAGTTTTCCCCAATTACATATGCATATGTTTAATGCCACAAAATGCATTCCCTTAATGAATGTGTTTTTAATAGAATTAAAAATCTGTCAATTACCATGTGCTTCAAGCTCCTGCTCCTTCAGCAGGGAAAGGACTCCTCTGCAGATTAACACTGACCTCTACTGGACAAGAGTCACCCCCCTCACTGAGGGAGGAAAAACTTCTGCACTTCAGCTACATCTGACCACACATTGAGGAGAACAAAGCATCGTCAGACTCTGACAGGTACACAAAATATTGTTAAAAATGTTTAAAAAAAAAAAAAATTATTATTTAAACAATTGTTAATAAATGCAATTAATTAATTACAAATGAGAAATTGTCAAATTTAAAAACAATTCCAAAAAGGCATAAGTTTACACCACCAGGTTTAGTAAAATTTTATAGTGGTTGAGACACAAAAATAACTAAAATGGAGAACCTTTGTAAGTGCAAAAATGTATTTCTCCACAGCCTTTACAGCAGAATTGCTGCCAAACTGAATGCTATTAAGTACAGATCAAAGCCAATTTGTTGTTATTTTATATTAAAACAAAGAAATGGCAAACATGATTAAAAGGCTGTCCTTTGGCTACATCCTGATTAGCTGACTTAAATAATATGGAGACAAACAACTGCAGTGCCTCAATGCACTCCTGTGGGAATTATTTTTTTCTTCAATCCGAAAATACAAATGAAAAATTACAAATATCATCCACTACCTTTTCACAGGCTACTAGAGTAAAAATAGCGGGAAGGTACATAATAAGAAAGATCCTGCAAGATAACAATTTTTTTTTTTTGCATGTTTCCACAGGCAAACTAATTATCAAACGGTGCTGTGACTTCATCCCCATCCGCGAGGCCACCGCATTAATCTTCTGCTGTCGTCCAGTTCACTAAATCTCGCGCATTACTGTATCTAGCATTTACTTCATCATTTACGGCAGAGCTGTAATTAATGATTCCGCGCGCCCCTCTGCGGCCCGCGGTACGTCCTGCTGCTAATCACGGTCTTATGCGAAAAATGTATTGCTGGGGAAGGGGCCGCAATTCTGGCCTCGTCATTCGACCAATACGGTACACTTACGGATTAACTGCATTGCATTCCAACGTCGACGACGGCCCGTGCCGTACAGCGCAATTCAAGTGATCAAAAAAAGGTTTTCCAAGTCTTTAAATACAATGTGACAGCAACTTCAGCCGCGATGTCAGAAAGACACAGCGTTTGACGCTTGAGCGTTTGTTGTGCAAAGTATCTCAAACTCAGCCGCACCTGTTCACTTCCAATGTCCTGTCACACGCGACAGTTGCGATGCAAACCTACAACGCTAATGAGACAGGGGTCTTCCACACGCCATCTTCCATTAATCCGCATGTTTACGTCCGAGTAAGAAGACATACAGCCAGAATGTACCAAAAAATAAAAAAATAAAAACAGGGCAGTGTGGGAAGTAGTGTTGCCTGTGAGGCAACTCAAGTTTCATACAGGCAGTTTTGCATTCAAGATCAATATAAACTATAATCCATTGACGAAAAGACGCAGAGAGGAGAAACACTGACGAGTTGTATTTGAGAACTGTAAAACTTATCTACTCGAAATGATGTCTCCACAAATTACAAAAATAAATAAAATAATAAAATAAAAAATTATATTAATTAAGTCATTACTATGCCTGCTGGTAAGCAACAACAGACAACAAAGACAATATCAGAACATTTAAAACATGCCATTTTCTTAAAAAAAAAAAGTCACATTTCTTTTCATTTCAATTTTACCACTAAATAAATGGTACACCCAATAGATATGCAAAAGGGACCAAAAGGTTCAGTAACACTTCACTATAAATCTCCATCATCACTGAACAGACTAAGGGACTTCAGTTAAGCATGACTCTCATATAGTTAGACAAATTTCACTGTTATTGTCAGGCGGGTACTGTCACTAGTTTGCCCAGCTTTGGGAAGACTGCTGTAACCATCCCCACCCCAAAGCCTTTTACGCTCCTTCCTAAATCACAGTGCTTCTTGTGTGTGGATTTTGAGATTTCGATTCCGATCTCGTCTGGTCGCTTGGCTTTTATACAGCCCAATACTTCCCACCGCACGGCCTCGTTTATTTCCCCAGTTATCTCAAAATGTGTACACACGGCTCTGACTGTTACACACACCGTACTTTCCACACTTTGCCCGGTTTATATCTTTTGTTGCATTTTTGTGGCGTTACATTTTTTTCAAACGTGTGCCAATTAAAATACGTAAATATAACTCATAATGGATTTTTATTTTGTTTAATATACGGTACATTTTTCACGGCATGGTGTGTACAGTTTTCCAGTGGAAATGCGTACCGGTTGACTTGCCACATTCAGACCTAACTCAGACAGCTGAAGAGCAAGCAGACTGCCTCGGACCAACGGTGCTTTGCGTCTCCGCGGGGTGTCACAGCTCAGACGCGCACACGGCGGCTCACTGGTTGTCACTGCTTTCGGCATTCAGAAGAACGCAGCTCACCCCCTGCGCCACCTCTCCGAGTTTGGCAGCGAGGAGAGCAGGGTAAGTGCAGACCTCGGAATGTTCCAGAAGCTGTCGCTCAGCTGTGGAATGTAAACACCTGGCACGGCATGCGTAACGGCCCGTTCTACAATCTGAATGGGGTTCTCGCTGAAGAATATTCTCTTTTGCATACATACGGAGTAAGGGCTTCAGAGGGACAGTAGTAACGGCCTTATTCTGGCTCAGGGTTTCAGGAGCGCGGGCGCTAGGCTTGCTTTACAGTGAATTCACACGAGGTCTGCAGCTGCAGCAGAAATGTACTGTTGGTTCAGGCTTTTTAACGGCCGCCCAGGCCTCACTGGGTCAGATAAATATTACATTTCTAGAATATAAATAGCCAAATACAAAAAAATACACGCACATCACACGTGCAAGACTGAAAAGGAAAATAAGTCCTTCACAAAAGAACATACATGACTTAAATCGAGATTTCATGCTCCTGTGATGTCACATTCCTGAAAATAGTACTTCTTAGCCGAGCGGCTGATGAAAGCCTTGTTCGGATATGACGTTCATTTACACTAACAAAGACGCATGTAATCTTTCTCTCCCGGATGATGTTGGGGGGTTCCACTGATTGGGATAATTCTGAATCGTTTGATTAGGTCGATAAGCCATTTTCGGGGAGAGGTTCGGACCCCTTACCGTAACTGCGACAGACAAGAAAAAAAGAGAGAGACAGGAAATTAACCCACCCCCGTCCCCCTTTAAGACGAAACAAGGGTCCTTTGTGGGATGGACGTGAATGCGTTCTGGTTGACAGAGGCCTTTTGCAGGCCCGACTCAGGCTCAATTCAATATGGGCTTAGTGGAGCCCAGCCCGCCCTCCCGCATCACCCCCGCTTAATTACGATACCCCCACCCCCCCCCAAAAAGAAGAATTTGCTCCCCATTTTTGAATTTTCTTTTTAAGAGCAGACAAGCGTTGCCATCGAGCGCGGCCTCGCCCATACTCACTTCCTTCTCGATCTCCGCCAGCGACTTGATCGTGATGCCCATTAAATCCACTTGGTCCATCTGGAATGAAAAGGGGCGAGGGGCGAGGGGCGGGGCGGGTGGGGGGAGACAAAAGAAAAAAAAAGAGAGCACGGGGTGGTTAGACGCACGGCTGAGAGAACGTTCCGGAAATCCTTAATCTCCTGTCCCTGTGTCCGTGCGGACAGGGGCCACGGCGACGGGCCACGCCCGCGTCCGTCACGGCTGCCAGCACGCGCGGGGGGGGGGAGGGGGGGGGCGCACGGGCAGAGGTGGGGGCCCCCGGGGCGCCCTCAAACTAATGCCTCGCTCGGGAGTGGCAGACCCGCCAGAGGAGACCTCTCCGCCATTAGCGAGCAGCACTTCATTAACTTGTCTCGAACACACAAAAAAGCCCATTCCAAATTTACACTACTGTCCTCCATTGAGCATGCAGAGAAAGAGGAGGAGAACGCAGACACGCCCAGGCACTGCAAGCTGAACTGTTTTAGGGAGAGAGGCAGCGGGGGCACCCCTAACTGAGGGAGAATGAGCCGGCCTCGCATTTCCCAAAGTTTTCCGTGGAAACGGTCGCCGGGGGAACACTCACGTTGGCGGACGCCCAGGCAAATTTCTCGGAGATGGTGAACGGCACTCCGTCCATGGCTGGAAAAAAAAAAAAAAAGAATATAAAAAAGAGAGACATGAGAGAAAAGGCAGGCTGGAATTAGCGAGGGTCACGCTAACGCTTTCAGGCGGCAGCCGAGCAGAGCATCGCGTTTATTATTTTACCCCCACAAGTAAACCTGTCATTCCACCTATCGCTTCATATTCTGCACTCAGAGACTGGATATCCCCTTTTTAATATTGCTGAAAATAACCGACTCCAATGGCGGAACAGCCAAAACCAGAGCCCCCCCCCCCACTCCCCCTCCAACCCCCACACATACACATGTGCACACACATGCATGCACACATGCACACGTACACACACAAACACAGGCATAAACACACGCATACGAGCGCATACACCCGCTCACACACACACACACACGCATACACACAGAAGCACTTCTACACAAAAAAAGCAGGATGAAAGCCTTTTTTTTTTTTCAAAAAACTATTTGAGTGCTGCTCCCTCCCCCCCCCCCCCCCCCCCTCCCATTCCCACCCTTCCCCATGTTAATTACTCTTGATTATTCCAGATTCCGTCTTGTCAGTAAGGCGTTCAACTCCAAAACAAAGACACACTTACAGACACAAAGAAGGGGAGAGGACTGGAGACAAAACATTCACCGGATATCAATTTGCATGAAAATAAGCCACTCTGTTCGGCGGGCAAAAAAAGTGGATTGAAATGAGGCCTTGCCAAGAGCGCGGTGGTATAATTAGCATTCTCCCAAACAAACGAGCTTCAACAGAGCTATAATTAAGCAGCCCTGTAATTAAGTGCATGCCCTTTATCATAATGATCATGGTTAAAAATGGTGTGATGGGCGCTGGTGGGTTATTAATGGCGTAACCCCCCAAACTGAGCGGGGCCCGCGCGGGGCCCGGGGGGGGGGGGACCGGGGGGGACCGGGGGCGCCCGGCTGTCAGGCGCGAGCACGGCCCTTTGTTTATAAAATACATTAAAAACTAAATTAACGAAGGGTGATGGGGAGAACAATGGACCCTGCTCACGGGGGCCCGGGGGGGGGGGGGGGGGGGGGGGGGCGAGGGGGGGGGGGGGGGGGGGGGGGGCGTCGGACGCGTTTCCGATACCCCGGGATTAACCGCCGCGTCGCCTCGCACCTCGGCGGGGCCCGCGAACGTCAAGATCCCGACGTTGCTTGCGCCGGTGTCCTTTTTACCCACGATCCATCAGCCGCCTGGCAAAGGGAAACGGGGAAGTCAACAATGCAACGGGGAAGGTTTCAGCGGACCCCGGAAACCTTGGATCCGGCGCTAAACGCAGCCGCGGGAGCGACTAACGCGGAGGAGCTGTCACGAGCGGCGCTCGGTTTCCGCGGCGCTACGGGCTGGGGTCAGACGTGAATAGCGCCTCGTCTTTATTCTGCCATCAGGGCGTAGGATCACAAATATGCGATTAGAATGTTCGCAACTGAACATTCTAATGGTGATGTCACAATCGCTGCTGGTAACTGAAAGCAATGGAGTTCTAGAACACTTCTGAAAAAAACATTCTAAAAAAACCCACGCTTCTTAAGAGCCGATGGGAGAAGGCAAGAATGTCTTATAATGATAAGCGCCCCTGTGCAAAATACATTGTGATAAGTCTTCTGTAAAAGAGATTCTAGTTTACCCCTCCATCCCCTGGTGAAATTACCGCACAGCTTGCACAGACAGACAGAGAGAGAGAGAAAGCGGGAAAAACAGCGAGAGAGAGAGAGAGGGAGAGATGCTGATGATCTCGTTTTACCCCCTCTCCAATCTGCGGCTTGAGAAAGCGGACGGATGAGCTAAAACAACGGCGGCAATCAACCTCGCCGCGAACCAGCGGTCGCTAAAGCGCGGGAGGCCCCGCCCATCTACGCCTTCACCCCTGAGAATCCCCTCTATCCCTTCTCACCATCTAAAAGCCAGTCTGGAGACTCCGGGCCCGGTCGTACGCACATCAGCCTAACAGGGGAAGACCGGTTAGCGCCGCCGCGAACAGGAAGGCCGTCTAGCACGGCGCCCGGGCGGCCACAAAGGCTTGTTCAGGCCCGTAAAAGCGAGAGAATAAACACGCGTTAAGGTGTCAGCGGGAAGGCGGCGAGGTACGCGGGGGCGGGAGGGGCGGGAGGGGGGGCGACGGCGAAGACGTGCGCCCGAATCGATACTCGCCGGCGGAGGATCCGCCGCGGCGCGGGGAGCTTTGACAGATCTCCGGGTGACGGACAGATGAGCCGGCGGTTGAAGGCTAGGCCACCCTCCTCATTGTTCAAGGATTACGCTCTAAATCAGACCCGGCTCCAGCCTCCTTCTGACAGTGCGGAAAGCGGGAAAGAGCGCCCGGCCAGGGAAGAGGCGGGCCGGGGAGCGGCTGCGTCCGGGAGAGGAACGCCGTGCCAGGCAGCGGTCGTGTTGTGGCCACTGTAAACTTTAATTACAATGAACACTGCGAACACAAGTATTTGTCTTAAACTTAAAATCACATTTCTATTGCTTTTATGCTAAAGAAGACAAAAGTACTGCAAATGAGGGGAGACATTTTGTCCTATTTCAAGGTTTCCCAATGGGATAAGACAATTCCACTTGGCATGTAAAAAGAAACTTAAAACAAGCTAATATTTTGTACTTAAGATTTTGTACTTAAGAAAGTAAGATTGTCTAATTTTAGAACTGAAACACTTGTTGAGACAGACTGACTGATGGCGACCCAACCCTCCCACCCCTCCCGCCACCACACCCTGACAACGAGCGCCATTAATCGCGTCGCCAACGAACGGCTTTCTCCACGACCGCAAAAACCGCTTTTACCGGAAATGGACCGCAAAGCTCGACGAAAGTATGAAATGACAGCGGTAAGGACCGCAGCGCTAGCTCAGTGTTAGCATGAGGTGTCCGCGGGCCTGAAGCCTGCTTCTGAATGATGGAGGGGTAAAGAACGGAGTCAGCGGCGGCGGCGTGGATCATTTCCTTATTAATGGCGACGTCAGGCGGGATGAAAAATGCGCGCATTGTCATCTTTAGCCCCCGGGTGTAGACGAATGGCTGTTCCAGGGCTGGGAGGGCTAGCTGGAACGCAGCGCCGCGCGCTAATCCCTCACTCGTCTATTGTTGGACACACTGTCGCTGAGGAGCTCCACACCGCGGCTCAGTGCGTGCACACGCTCACACACACACACACACACACACACGCACGGGCACACACACTTACTTACTCATTCATATACTCAAGGAACTCACACGGATTTATCCACTCGCTCATTGACATTTACACACACACAAAGACACACACATGGGCACACACACTCACTCACTTATTTATATACTCAAAGAACTCACACGGATTTATCCACTCGCTCATTGACATTCACACACACACACACACACACACAGACAGAATTACACTGTTAATATGGACTGAGACTGACCCCAAAAACTGTACTGCAAAACACCACACTACAACTTACTATAAAAAGTATGTAAAGTATTTTAAAATAATTAAAAAGATATTTTAAGAAATCTTTTTTGTTCCATTTTCGCTAATGTGACAAAAAAGAAAAAAAGTACAGGTGTAACCGGGCTGACCACCTGGACAATCCAGGTCATCATACTTCACGGTAATAGCCTCGCTTCAAGCTGTGGCTCTCCGTTCGCGGCGCGGGTAATGAGGGTTTGGGCTAAGCATGCGGACACGGGGTGATGACATTAGCTGGGATGTCACGCGTGTTACACGCGGCTATGCTAGCTGGCGTACAGGCGACTGCAGGCAGAGCCCGAAACTGGATCTCATCCTCTCTCGCCGACCAGAACGGTCCGTCACGGACTGGATTTTCAACTTCCCACACCCTCACCCAATAGCAATTAATTACTCTGCCTCGTGGCCCCGCCCCCTTCTCCCCCCCCCCCAGCGACACCCAAGCTCCGCCCATGCTAGTGTCATCTCACCCTTAATAAGACCACAACCTGAGGTGGGAGGGCATAGGCCAGAAATATAATAAAATAATAATTAATATGCGGGAAGCGGTGCCCCGAAACTAATAATTCTGACCCTGGTTCCGCGTTTCCCGCCACGTTAATGAGGCGCCCGACGCGGGCGGAGGTTTCCTGAGGTGGGGGCGGGGCTAACGAAAGGCTTTTCTCGGCGAGGAGGCGGCGGAGGAGGAGGAGCGCTCTCGGTCGGCCGGCCGCCCCCGCTCGCTCGCTCGCTCGCTCTCCCGATCGACGACGGCGTGAAAAATGGCGGGCGGCCCCGACGGCGTCTCCCAGACATATTGGAGTTTATTTTGTCGCCCGGGCTCGCCATCTGTGCCGTTCCGGCGGAAAAAAAAGGCGGTCGGCGCGGGCTGCCGCGGGATGGCGGGATGGCGGGATGGCGCGGGCCGCCGGGGCCCCCGCGCTGGCTGAGCAGCCGCAGCCAGTCATTAGTCAAATTGCCTAATGAGAGAGAATAAAAATGGCCCCCCGCCCTGACAGGAGGAATTTTGGAGGTGTCAGAGCCCCTGACCCGTGCTATGAGAACAGATGATGGCGCGTTGCTATTTTCAGAGTGTTTTAATGGCTGCGGCTCGGCAGATTCCATCCTTTTCTTTTTTTTTCCCCGCCCTTTCATCTTCTCTTTTTTCTCTTTATAAATCTATCCAACTGGGAACCATGGCTGAGGGAAGAAAAAAAAAAAATCATTTTAAGTTTAAAAAAAAAAAAAAAAAACGAAAAAAGGGTTACTTTTAGCGATTTAATGAAAAAGATAACTGAAGAAGAAAAGATAATGTCTGAATGGATCAATTGTATTGACGTTGTTTTCCCTCTCTGCATAAAAAACAGCAACTGCGATCCAGCTCAGATTTATGACTGGAGGTGGAAATATTGCCTTTGTTTTGAAAGTGTTCCGTGTGCGTGTGTGCGTGTGTGTGTGTGTGTGTGCACAGTGAAACCCCGACTTGCTAATCCCAAACCCATTGTATTGACTTATCAATACAAAGCTATTAGTCACCTAACGGACACTTTCAACTTCTCCATTCAAATCGAAACCTGCGGAAAGAGGTGACGTAACCGAGCCACACAAAATGGTGTCACGGTCCAAGATGAAGTAACTGCAATCTATCTATCTGTCCATTGGGGTGGGGGGGGGGGGGGGGGGGGGGGGAAACGGCGGACACAGCCGCCTCCTGGTGGCTTGGACGGCGCGCGAAGCCGGTGCGGCGGTGACCGCGGCCAGGCGTTTGTGCCGAAAGATTAGAGCGGCTCGCCGGGGACCGCGGCGGCGGCGGCGGCGCTAAACGGGCTCGCGGTGTTAGCGGAGGAGGGGAGAGAGAGGGAGCGAGCGCTTAGCGGGCGCGGGGAGGCGTAATTCCATCTGCGCCGCGAGAAAATCTGTCCCCCCGAAAATCTGGCTGCGGGTGGGAAGCCAGGAGGCCATCCCAGCCGGGCTCCGGCCTTATCCATCTTCCGGAAAGTGGGATGAGCGAGGAGCGCCCGACGGCGGGCCGGGGGGCAACGGGAACGCGGGCGGCGACTCCGTCGGTCGCCCCGGCGCTGAGCTCTCTCCCCTCCCGCCACTCCAAAAACAACCAGGCCTTCGGGAATCCTGACAACCGAACTTACTAAAAAAATTCCCAACGCACCGCAGATTGACGTAAGACACGCCTTTTGACTGAGGTGCCCCAGAGGCTTTAGGGACTGTGTGATTTACAGCGCTACACGCACAAACCGGCTTGGACGGGATCTTAAACGAGCGGACACAAGGTTGAAGTCGGGGGTGTCTGAATAAAGGAAACGTGTCACAGAGGGGCGGAGTCCGGGAAAGGTTAAAGTTGCAAAATGGACGACGCGACCCTTTCCGTGGACGCGGCGGCGCTAGTTTTCGTCCGTTTCCGCGCGCTCGGCGGCCCGGCGGCGGCGCCGGCTCGGCGTATAAATAGAGCGGCCCTCTCCGGACGGCGGCAGAGGCGCTGGCAGAGGACTGACAGTGAGTTTGCGGGCGCCGGATGGGGCGCAACAGACGGTGCAATTACACAAATCCCCTCTTAATTAGCGGTTCTGGGGGACGCGGCAACCAGAGATGACGCGGCGAGCGAAGGTGGCGGGGGGGGGGGATGGGGGGATAAAAGGATAAAAGAAAGAAAAGAGCCCCGTGACCCGCGAACGCAAACTAAACACCTCTCAAGAATGAGCGAGAGGCAGGGGGGGGGGGGGGGGGGGGCAAAGCCCTATACCGCCAGCCCCCACAGAGACGCCGGCGAAACTGGACTCTAACCCGTCGAAGGGAAGCTAAACGAGTCCAGGCGACGCCCGGCAGCCCCCCCCCCCCAGCCCCCGAGGCCGCGCCGCGGTCCCCTCGCCCTGCGGCCGGTGGGCGTGGCGGCGGCGGTGGCGGCGGGTGTTATTAAGTCCTCCCGTGTTCGCGGCGGCGGGCGATGCGAAGTGGCACCTCACGCGGTGAATAATGGAGCGTGCCAGGGCTGGAGCGCGAGGGATGACAGCCAGAGAGGGCCCTCCTTGGCAGCCGCTAACCCGGCCTCCGACTCATTCATCATCCCCCCCTTACACCCGTCCGCCAATGCCGCGCCGCCGCTCGTCATTAATTATGCTAATCAGCGCGCCATTACTCTCCCGGTGACACCGCCGCCGGTTATTAGTTCGTTAAGGCGGGTTCAGACGCGCCGCCGAATGTTACGCGCGGGCGTGTGTGTGTGTGTGTGTGTGTGTGTGTGTGTGTGTGTGTGTGTGAGAGCGTGTGTGTCTGCGAGCGTGTGTGTGTGTGAGCTTCGGAGTGCTTTCAGGTATGTGAGTGTGTGTTTTGAGCGTGACTGTGTGTGTGTGTGTGTGTGTGTGGGAAGTGTGTGTTTGAGTGTGATAGCATGTGTGTGTGTGAGTGTGTACGTGTGTACGTGTGTGTGTGTGTGATAGTGTGTACGTGTGCATGCGTGTGTGTGTGTGTGTGAGTGTGATAGTGTGTACGTGTGTGTGTGTGTGTGTGTGTGATAGTGTGTACGTGTGCATGTGTGTGTGAGTGTGTACGTGTGTACCTGTGCGTGTGTGTATGTGGGGGGGGGCGTGTGTGTGTGTTTGAGAAAGGTACAGGGAGGTACACTCACGAGTGAACAGGAAAAATACCTGTTAATTGGACTGTTACCATCAGACAAACCTGCTTTCCAGACACCCCAGCATTCTAATGGGGGCAGAGGGCTGGCTATCTTTAAAACTGATGACTATGAGGGCATCAGAGGGCCTCCTTACAAAGGCAGGGCAGAAAAATGCACTGCCCATCGACAGCGCAGGTGCGTCCTCCCTCACCGAACCATGAGACTACTGCACACCGTTTGATACTTTCACTGGAAGGGCGACCGCGCTCCAAACGCGCGGAACTTCAGGCGCACGCCGACTCTTCTGCGCGTACGGACGCGCGGCTACGCGCTACCATGGATACAGGGACGCGCGGCTACGCGCTACCATGGATACAGGGACGCGCGGCTACGCGCTACCATGGATACAGAGACGCGCGGCTACGCGCTCGCGGGGACACGAGAGGGCTCATCCTGATGGCATCGCCCCGCTTCTGGGAGGGCCCCAGATGCCCTTTTACAAAAACGACTTCATCTCAAGCAGGGCCCTCATCGTGCTTTTAAATCGCGCTACGTATTAGGGGCTCATTAATAACAAACTTAACAAGTGAGCAGACCCATTAAAAGATCTTTAAGGGATATTTGACCATAAATCTCCTTAAACTATATTTAATGACTGAGATATCTGGAAATATTTTTATCAAGTTCTAATTAGATGTGAGATAACAAACCCCGGCGTACACGCGCGGGTCGCGGGGGTCTCTGTCAGACTCTGATTGGTGTGACACTGTCAGGCCCCGGAGCACGATGGATAACCGCTCTTATTTTGGGGTAGAACGGCAGAGGGGGAAAAAAGGGAAATTAGCCATTTCCGAGGGTCTGGGACCCGCGCCTATCGAACCCGCACGGGGGCGGGCTGCTGCTCTGCTAGACCAGACAGATACGGGGGGGTAGGGGAGGGGCTGATGCGAGGGCTTTGAAAAGCCTCATTGTCTGGCACAGATATGCTGAAATCCCAAAAATTAATGGCCACAAAAAATAAAAAATAAAAATCACCCGACTTCTTTTGTGCTGCTAACCGGTTTGTGCCAAGACCGGAGCCGGCTTGTTTCAAACCTATCTAGTGCACTGTGGCGTGGAAGCCCTTGGTGTGTGTTTTTTTTTTTCTTCTCCAAAGGTGCAACGTTGACGGCTAAGCTAAGACGTGATTTTACATTTCAGTACGGCTTTCTGGTTTAAAAAGCAAACCGGCGAAGTAGCTCAAAGAATTCTAACAGGAAGAGAACTAAAAAAAGAATTGTTCAATTGGACTTGGAGTTTCAGCATGCCCTCATTCTTTTATCACTTTTCACAGGAAATAATAATGGACAATAACCTCATCGTAAGTGGCTTCAACACCAGGAGATTCACTGCAAAAATTACAAGGGTGTTATATATTCAGTTTTAATATTGGAGAATCTCCTGTACAACTAAATGCCTGTGTGACCTTCTACTGCTATATCTCTCTGGGTTCCATAACCTGGCTTCAGAAGTAAATCACTGAAGAGTTTTAGGACAGGGGACCGTATGTGGCCTTTCAAAGCTCTTCGCCAGCCTGGAAACCTTGGCTCCATTTCAGACGTTTGGAAAAATTTTACGGCTGAGAAATTGCCAGGTTTAAATCTTGCACATTCTAAAAGTAAAACAATGCTGTAAATCTGTAATGTTCCTTTCTCCTGGTCTCCCCCCCCCCCCTCCCTCCCTCCCAAATCAAAAATCCATGCAAGATTCATTAAGGTCAATTTAGATGATACTAGGGAGAATCAAGGTGAAGTTTTAAGGGGTTACTGATTCAGGTTGGGGGGGGGGGGGAAACATTGTGGTCACTGAGTTTTTAATCAGTGGCCAGTCCTCCGCGCTCCGAGTTTCTAAGGAGTTGGGTGTCACTAGCCGGGGGAGGGTGGGTTTTCTAATCCCTCAGCTTAAGGTATTGTGTTATTGTAAAATATGGCCACCCCTGCACAAATGGAGCTGGGACCAGGCTCCGGGGGGGGGGGGGTGGGGGGTGGGGGGGGAGATGGGGGGTTGGAATTGAGATTAGAGACACTTCCCGATTTCCCGAGTCTCGTGTCTGCAGCTCCACGGCAGGACGACGAGATGGAAGTTTTTGTTGGAAATCCGTTGGGAATATCTTTATTTAAAAAAAAAAAAAAAAAAAAACTTCTTTTTTTCCCTCCTCTCTATATTAGTCGATCAGAAAAAAAAATGGCGGGGTTGAGGGAGGGGGGAAAAAAAGAGGAGAAAAAGAAAGTAATTTTGCATAATCAGTGGGCGCCATCTGGAACAATTAACCGAATTCCACAGAACTCTGAGGATCAGTCATATTGGCTTATTACAGATCCAGAATTACACAAGTCATAAATCCTTGAAAAAATGAAGCATACCCTTGCCTGTCATCACTATTTTAACTTCAAATACCGAGGACTGCTTGATAAGGCTGAAAAGAGGAGATTAATATATGCAAATTACATCGAGCATTTAAAAGCCCCCCAACAACTGTCTCAGTTTTCCTGTCTCTTATTATAGGGCTTTATGTTTTATTCATACACCGACTCACCTGTCACTTCATAAGCTATAATATTATGGGGGTATTATTAAACAGCGTAAAGCGCCAGTTTAATTGGAAAGCTCCATTGCATTTTCCAATTATTTGGAGCAAATTAAAAGCAGATGCACACACTTTAATAAGGATCCCAATATCGGTCCCGGGAAATCAAAAATCATTGTCACCGCGCTGCCGTGATATTTTGCAAACTGAAGTTAATTTTGAATCCCTCTTTTTTTCCCCTTCTTCTTTTTCAAAGGATGAACTGTCTCTCTTGTCTGTTAATTGCACTTCTTTTAATAGATATGAAAATAATTGAGCTCCACATTAGGTAAAATCAGAGGCAATCTCGGGCTTCTTTTGATTAACGCGATAGATATGCTAATGCGTTAACTTTTAACAGGTTCTCTTTATTACCGCGGTGGTTTCCGGAACATTCTTCACAATGCCATGGAGGCATCAGAGGAAATCTTTCATAGAAGGGGAGCGTGCCACGAGACTGCACCTGTCCGTGTAAATATCACCCCTGACTACTGACAGAAGCCCCGCCCCTCTGACCTACCGTGCGGTCTGTACAGTGCGATATTAACTCTGTCCGTGTCCACATCACCTCAGGAACACAAAAACACGCTTCCCATTTTATCTCACTTTCACAACCCGCATTAAAATTCTTTTTCTATGAAAATTAAAATATCAATTAACGGGACGGAAACATCACGGAAATGATGTTTTTAAGACCCAATAAAACCGGGTCTTTAACTTTTATGTCTTATTCAATGTTTGCAGCAAGCAGACGGTAGAGACGTTCTCCAAATATGTTTTTTTTCCCCCCTCGCGTTACCATCAGATATTCCTAAATCGTTCCCCGCGCGTTTCAGAGAATTATTCGCTTTTCGTTAGAAAAAAGCTCTCGGTAAACAGGAGCGGAGCGTCCCCGAACGGCAAAGATCAGCGCCGATGATATGGGCCGTAGATCAAAGAGTTACAGGTGAATGTAAAGGACAGGTTTCAGCGCCGGAGAGTAGCTCGTCTAGGTAATATAAGCCGAGACTGTCAAGTGCATGAAGGTTGCGGAATCAATGCGAATTAGTTTTTAATATTCTGGTAATAAATGTCACGGCGCCCGCACGCCACATCTGTACGCGCGGCGGGCGAGATGACAGATCTCACAGGCGCCGCGTCGCTCGTTCCTCCACAGACCCGCGCGTTCTCTCGCTTTCTCTCTCTCCCTCTCTCTCCCCCTCTCGCTCCCTCTCCCTCTCCCTCTCCCTCTCCCTCTCTCTCCCCCTCTCTCTTTTTTTTGGGTTGCGTTTTTGTTTTGTTTGGAAGTGACGGAAGGTTTAATCAAGAAAGCAGGCAATTCATCAATCCTAAAGGAGCTGCTTGTTCGGTCCTGACAGAGCGCACATGGTTCTATAGCAGCTCAAACCCGGCCAGCTGCCAGCCCCGCCGCACCGCGCGCCGCACAATTACCGCCAACCCCCTGCACCGTCTGCCGCGACCTCTCCCTTCCGCCGCGAGCGGGGAGGGGGGGGGAGGGGGGCGGGGAGGCCGGCGGCTCTACTTTCTAAACGACTCTGCCCACGTAGTACGTAGTACGTACGCGGGGTTTTGAAAGTGCAACCTCTGAGCTGATCTTTAACAAGGCGAACGTCGGCGTCGCTGGGGGGGTGGGGGGGAGGGAAGGAATGGGAACGGCGCAAAGTGTCTGATATCTGTCCAATTTAATCAGCTCTGTGATCAGCAATTAATGAATATTATCGTGATCAACTTAGCGCTAATTAGGCTTGATTGGAAGAATTTTCTATATGCCACAATTATTTTTCTGAGACATTAGGGGGAGGAGAAAATGGTAGTCTTTGTGTGTGTGTGTGTGTGCGAGCGTGCGATTGAGTTACTGTCTTAATACTTGTCAATATTCTGGGTTTTTGAATTAATAGCAATCCTCCCCTCGTGGTTTAGTGATGAAATCACAGACATTGTTTTACGTATTTGCTTTGTTCCAGTCCTTTGACACCTTTGCTTTGGCAACAGAGTCTTATGTAATGACAGTTTGGAGCAGGACTGAAACTGAAATTGAGACAGAGAGAAGAGGGAAGAGAGAGAAAGAGAGAGAGGCTGAGACACACCCAGACATTCTACTGTGCCGCAAGAAGTGCGAAGGAAAACAGGAAAATTTTCTTCTGCAAAACTCACAGGTGCAACTAAAAATTTTAAAGCTTCCTGAGGAGTAGACATTTTCCACTCTCTGCAGGGAAAAAGGAACGTGTAACACCAAACAACACGATGCACCTTCCACAGCCTGACAGACAGTGGGTGAAGCCTGACAGACAGACCCACAAAGCATGTTTTTGTCATTAGTATTACCATTACATTATTCTTATTAGTAATGCTGGTGGGCTGTGGCTATGGAAATAGTATGAACACTGAAAATAATGTAAATAAAAATTGGTTTGCTTATTTCATTTCTTCTATTTATTACTGGTGTTAGTGATGCTGTATGCCAATGCATGAATAGTTGACATCCGCACTCCTCATTTTTCACTGACTGTTCATGCTTCGACACTGCAGGTATATGTATTGCACGTTACACCAATACAACATTTGCAAATAATTTGAATTAGAAAGTAAAATGGAGAGAGAGAGGGTGGGTATTTGATTGATATGGGCGAGAGAGAGAGAGGCACATTGACTTTTACCCTCTCTTTTGTGGCCTGAGAAATGGATGTCATTGGAGAGGTATAAAGGATAAGTAGACTTTCAGGGAAGGGAGCCGGTCAGATCCACTAAACTGATAGGCTGCTCAGCCCGCTGCTAGGGAACAGATGATTGGTGGCAGTGTGCCATTTCTACGTGGATCTGTCAATCAGAAGTGGGGCAGCACCCCCCCCCCCCCATCAGCCAAAATTTGTGGTCAGAGCTCTGGGCCTTTCATATACACCACACTTAAAATCACTGCACACTTACACAAACACCGAAGACCTTCATTTAACGGGAGGCTCTTTAGATAAATAGGTAATTTAATAGATTGTGCCCTTGACGAGCATACTTCACACGAGTCGCTTCAAAAACTATTTGGCTGCACGATGACATAAACATGTAAAATATGTGAGATAAAATATGTATAACATGCAAATTCGGAGGCAGGGGTTTCTGTCGTTTTTTTATTCCTCCGAGAAACTTTTCGGAGCTCTGTGGCAATCGTAAGAACACGTCGTAGCAAATTAAGTTCTGACTGATTGATGGAGCGGCGCACATGTCACCTTGCGGGTGTCAGGCAAATAAATACCCTATTAATAAGAAAAAAAAGAAAACAAACACACACACACACACACACACACATATATATATATATATATATATATATATCCTAGTACACCTTAGTACAAAGCATTTCCCATTATCAGTACCGAGCACATTAACCAAATATAAAACGGAAAAGGATTTGAGCACATGCAGTATGAAAAGAAATAACCGGACTCAGATCCTTCTCTGTGCAGATCTGGAGCCTTTGGGTCCCTGCGACGCAGCGGTGCAGCGGACGGGGCGTGCGAAGGGGAGAGAGAGAGAGCCGCTCCGCGACGCTCATCCCCCGCTCCCTCTCTCCTGAGCAAGCAGGGTCCTCGCCACATGGTGTCTCTCTCAAGCCAGAAAAAAAAAAACCCCCTGCTCCTCCCGCGCGGCTCGGCCTGCAGCCCAGCGCTGCTCGCTACCGTCACCCGCACGCGACGCGCCTGGAGCCAAACGAGGGGTCTGAGGACGCTAACGCAAAAACGAGTAAAACGCGGGGTTGTCTGATTGGCTGTAGGCGATTTATCCCCCACAGTGCCTGAATGTACTCAGGGTTCCTACGCAAATCTCCCGTAGGATTCTGTGCCAGTTTCGCTCGATAGATCCGTAATCCACCTTTCTTTCCCGTCGGTGTGAGATGGATGATGCGTCTTTATGCACCTAAAGGAATATCTGCTGTCTTAACGGAGGTTACGCAGTCATCAGTTCCCCCGACCGCATTTTAATGTTGAACGACCGCAAACAGAACGGTTCACGGGTCGCGGTGTGAAGACGGTGAACGCAGGCGCGCGGGCCGGGGAGGCGGGGTTTACCCGAGATGGCGTAGAGGTTGGAGTTCTGGTGCTCGAAGTCGGGCCTGGTGCTGTTCTTTCGGCTGAAGCTGGCGGGCAGAGTCATGGATATGTTCCTGTAAAACAAACACTCATCAGTATGAACACATTCATGTGCGAGTGTGTGGGAGAGAGAGAGAGAGAGAGAGAGAGAGAGAGAGAGATACACAGTATGTGGGTGCGTGTCTGTATGTATCTGTGTACCTGTACAAAAGGGGACACAGTGGCCTGTGATTAGAACAGTGCTCTGTTGCTCGGTTGGGTCACAAGGTCATGTCCCTGGGGTAGTTTGGAAACGATAAAATATATATAAAAACGAAAGGCAGTCTGTGCTGACTACAGTGTGTAATATTCAACCCCCACCCCCCAACCCCACAGCAGCAGTCCTCTAAAAAGGTCATAATCACAGCAGGGCTGCTCTGGGCTAGCAGGACAGGGATGTATGAACGGATTTAAGCAAGCCTTTAATGAATGTTCACTTGGGCCCACCTGACCATGTACCATCCTTATCAGTTCAGAAACTGTGTCACCTGGTTAGCTCAAAGGGCATCAGGTGACGTTTAGAACAGGGCCTCTCACATGACACAAATCGGCACAACTAATGCAAAGGTTTAAGCTACACACACACACACACACACACACACACACACCTGTCTAATGGGCAACTATCTCCACCCCCCTGTTCTACATTTTTAAAAAATACACATCCGCTCTATGAACAAGTAAAACGCTATGCTGGAAAAAATTTTATTTAAAGATTTTAAAAAAACCTTCTGTCATTTTTATTGCAACTGTAAACTACTTAAAGCTCCTGAAGTCAATTGGCTCCAAGAAAGGCAGAATCTGTTAAACAACCAAACAGGTTTTTTAGCTGCGTTCCGCTTCGAACGCAGAGAAGCTGCCCGAGAAACCGCCTTAGCCCCATCAGCCCCCCCCCCCCCCCCCCCCGTTTGGAAGCGGCGGAGCGCGGCGCGCCGGTGTTTACGATTCCGCGGGACGCCGGCCCTTGAAGAAGCCCGGTCGAATCGGCGCCGTTAATCGATGTTCAGCGAAAAGGCCACGCGTCCGCCTCCTCCTCAGGCTCCTCGCGATCGCGCTCGCGCTCGCCAAATCACCTCCTCGACCTTGGGAGCGCATGTTGCTGTGAAATGACTGCGGCGCTGCACGGACGGTTAAGCCGCCCGCCCCGGACTCCCGGCTCCTGACAGACACGCCGCCGCCGTCGGCCTCCTAAGGCTGCGGCGGACTGCAGCCAGCACATCCGTCTTCCAGCAAACAGCGCGTCGCTATTAGCGCTCGCGACCGCCACCTCCCAAGTCAGCGACACAAACCGACTAATGTATCCACAGCAAATCGTACAGCATACATTTTATTTTATTTTTTAATGGATAACTTTTTTTTTTAATAAGTTATCCATTTATGTAGATTACGTAGACAATAGAAGCCAGAGTATCTGCGTTGTAACCAGCAGGTTGTTGGTTCAAATTGTGGGTTGCACGTTACTGCTCTACTCTTGAGTATAATTCCTTAACACCTTATGCATGGTCAAACTGAACACTGTCATAATCAATTGGCAATCCTCCACTACCAAACCGTGTGGTTACAGTATATTTTTTGATTTGATAGTGCGGCTTTGTTAAAAATGCACACACACACACACAGACGCACACACTGCGTGTACTTCATGAATCGTGATTTAGACAGAGAGCACAGCTGTTCTGCATCTCACAACACACATCAATTGCACTATGGTGAATTAAACCCAGCGAATCTCCAACACTAATCAATACACCCACCGCAGGCGAGGGGAGATTTTTCAACTTCAGGAGTGCAGCAAAACCGTGCATTAGTCACGCTCCGGAGATGAGACTGGCCCCGCCATTATCTTCAGACTGAATCTTCCAAACGTAAACAATTCAGAAAGAAAAGCGGCGTCGCTCGCAAAGTTGAAGCTGCCGCAGGAAGGAGCCGGTTTTCCAGACTGATTATATTTTTGACTCAAAGTTCCTAAACGGCGAGGGTTTCGATATTCGGAGAACGTATCTGTCCTCCGAGGCTGCGGAGGGGGTCAGGTCAGATAACCCTGAGAAATAAGCTCTGGAGAGAAGGGCGGGGGTGGAGACGATCTGATACCAACCCCGCCGTTCTGCAAGGGACCGAGACCGTATAATGCTCCAGATGCAATCACGCACCTCAGCAGAAGTCCTAAATAAAAAAAAAGGAAAATATTGCTATAACTTCATCTCATTTTTGGTGTCTTTTTATTTATTTTTTATTTTTTGCACTTCCAAAGAAAGTGTACTGTTTCTGAATTAGTTGCATTCCCCTCTTCTTATCTCCCTGTCATTCCTAATGAAATAAATAAATGCAATAATTTCTATCAACATCAATAAAACAAGCCGCCTGACGGGTTGTGGTATTTATGAGGTGAAGTCTGAAACTCAGATTTATTTTCCTTGATAGGGCTGACTTTCCCCCCCCCCCTTCATTTACATCAGCATTTGGCCGTGTTAAATCTGGGGCAGTGGTGAATTTTTAAAAGGTTGGCATCAATCTTGTGGAACCGATTGCCACGTTTAATGAAGACTTCCGTTCCATCGCAAAGGTTGACTCCAACGCGGAGCGCGGGGAAAAAAAAAAAGCGAGGGACCCGGCTCTCCCCACCGGCGAGACATTTCGCAAACACCGATAAACTGACGAGAGATAGCCTGGATGTTCCAAGAAATCGGCCCGCAATCGTTTCGCTATTTAAATAGCGGAGGGCGAAAAAAAAAAACGAAAAAAAAACAAACAATAAAGATAAAGATCTGTAGACAAAACTGACCTGTAGCGCAAAGCCTTTTTATGAGAAAGGGAGACGCAACAGAGCTTTCTTCCCTAACGTTTCGATCGGGTTACCCCCCGGGGCGGCGGTAAGGGGGAGTAAAGAAATGTCGGAGCAGCTGACGTGAAATCGCGATTGGTCACGATTTCACCTGCGGGTCGCTTCGGAAGAGGAGCAATCCCGAGGCCTCCCGGCTGCCGTCGGCAGGTACGAAATCGGCCCGGGGGCGGGGCTCTCCGTGACGAACGCAGCCGAAGCGGAACGCTCGACGCCGCGAATGCGTCGCGCCCCGGCGGTTCGACTCCGCGCCGGGGCCCCGGCGACCCTCGGCGACGGGAGACGCTCGACGAGAGGCGTCGCGCGGCGAGGACGTCCCGCAGACACGGCACGAGCGATTCGCCGGCGTGGCAGAACCGACCCCCTGTCGGCGGCGGCGCGACTGGTCGAGGGAGTGACGGGTACCGAACGGAGACGCCGCGGATCCCCGCTGCCGCTTCTCAAAACTTTCCTCCCGCAAACGCGGAGAAAAGGAGCGGGATCCAAATCCGGAGGTTTACGAACATCTTTTAGGTCCACTGGCTGAGGCAGCATATGGCAAATCAATTACCCGTCTAATTCTTAAAACAAAAACATGGCAAGTGTATTGCTACATAATCAACAGCAGCGGTTCGGTTCAGATTATGTTGGCCACTAGAGTTTTGAATACAATTAATCATCATTCTAGGCAACGAGAAGCCATATTGACACTTATTTCTAATTTGAATATTTAATTACAGTGTAGTTCCTCATTAAATTATGGTGAAACTGGGATCACAGCCTGCAAGATTTAAACAATTACAACTTTTAACTCCTGAGCCACTGGTACATATCAAACGTACCACACACACACTCACTCACTCACACACAAACACACACACACACAAGCTTGCAGATGCCGGCCCACATACACATTGAATCAGATTGTTGGACTGCGTACAAAAAATCAACAAAGGCGAGTTGATGGGAATCATCTATTCTTGCACCTGCTTCCTCCAAGTCTTTTTGTTCACAGGAAAGCATAAAGAATTCTATTGTGGGGTCTAAATAAACAAGCATCTCGGTTCCAAAATACGGTCGGAAGCCAAATGCTGCACCAAAAACTACACAGGAAAAAAGAGGACCAGTCAATTTTTTTACAAACCCTCAACAACAAAAAAAACAGACAAACAAACAGAAAACACAGAGAGCACTGACTGGCCACAAAAATACATATTTTTTTTTTTTTTTTTTAAACTGCAATACTGCAGATTAGCCCTGACAAACTACTGACAGTGCATAATATGCAAAAATAACATTAACCCGTCAGAGAACCCGTCAGAGAATTGACGAGGTTCCCTAGTGAAAGAGGCCGGGTTGGCGTTGAGGGGTGTGGCCATGCCCCTCGGGGTGGGCGGGGGGATGGCGCACAGGCGCGTCTGTCACGCTCTCCATCCCACTACCGTCCGACGCGTGCCAGCTTCGAATAGAGTCCCAGGAAGGCATAGGACCCCGTGCCAGGAACACATTAAGAACAGGCCTGGAGAGCAGGTGGCAATGCCCAGCCTAAGGTACGGTGTGTGTTAACGGTACCAATAATCATTTGCTGTTTATATTAGTTGGTAAAAGTTTCCAAACTCAATTGTTAACAGCTACAGAAATTAAACATACTTGCAAGTGTTCCTAAAGTGTATTTTTAAAAGAAGTTGGGCCTATTGCGATAGTGTTTAAAGTGCTGTTCAGAGATGTTTTTTAGTTTATGTATTGAGAATTTTTGCCAGGGGGCAATGTGATGGTGTGTTGTAAGCGCTTGCATATTAAATAGAGTCAATCCCAGCATTTCAATTAGGCTACATCATTTCTGGTGCTAGCTACGGAGCATAAAACTGTTTTCTGATTACAGGACATTGTACACAATACGATATTACACGCACATTGTTTCTTTTCAAACGCGAGTGGAATTTTTCCCAGCTGCATCAGCATTCAAGAGCGCGATCCGATAAAGCCGAGCATCACACGCAGCCGTCTTCTGGGCCTGCGTTACTGTCGGCAGATAATAAAAACGCAATTTTCTCATTTTTCTATTCTATTAGTTTTATTTCTTTATGAACGGAAGATGCAAAGCCCCGTAGTACGCCTAAAAGTTGCAAATGAATGAAGTGAAGCGAGGCAGTAGTTAAAGGCTCTGACACATCGTCATTCGCCTCTTCAATAACATCAACTTAGCACTTAACGTTACAGCACCACAAACACTTTTGTTCTTATGTTTTGTTTCATTCTTATTATTGTTATGGTCTGCTAAGCAGACTCCCTTATCCACACTCCTAACATTTTTATACACTAGCTGGATATATACTGGATCACTTTAGCATTGATGGCTACAACAGCAATTCTCCCAACTAGGATTTGAACAGGCAACCAGCTGATAGCCTGGTTTCCCAACAATTCTGCTTGATTTCTGCCTCGATAACGCAAGCTCAAACTTAGAAAATGGCAGCCTTAGCTTAGCAGCTTGCCATGTGCTCAGGGATGCCGCAGCCCTACTGGTTTCAACACACGAGAGTAGACGGGTCTCAGGATGAACGCGCATTAGATCCTCCCTCCACTCTTGACAGTTTGTTGCCGGTGAAGGGGGTCCAGCAACCCCAGTGATACGCAGCTCGGGGACGGACGGAAACGCCGAGGCCCGGCACCGTCGCGGCAGGCAGCCTCCGACAGCGGGCCCAGGCCTCCCGCTAACTTCATCGGCGTCACCGTCCAGCCCTTACCGAAAACGGAAGGAACAATCGAGGCCTTCCTGGCCTCTCCCAGTTCTGAACTTCCTCAGACTTTCTCCACCATCAGCCACGGCAACGAGAGGAAAACTCTGCAGCTTGTACAGCAGTGGTTTTTTTTTCCTCTTCCCGCTTTCAATTTATATTCTCTGGCCTTCACCTGACAAAAAACTTTGTAAATCACCCTGTCCGAAATTAGAAACCGTAAAATCGGGTACAGGTTAACGGTGGCTAGGACCAACATGTTTATTGTTCTGCCTTTTGATAAAAAAATGGTGCTGTTACACTGTTATATACTGGGCCATCATTCCCAGAGAAGTTTCAAAAACCTTGATTCTCGTATTGGGGGGGGTGAAGGGGAAGAAATAATACCACAAAGCTAATTTATGCCATCGGTCTGTTTGGAGGTCAGATATTAGCCTCACGAATGACAGTTTTATCAGGGAAACAAACAACAGACTTGGCTGAGGGCAGGGGGCTGCCTCTGGGGCCGCAGTCGCCCCGTACGCCGGGTCGGATTCAAAAGCCCCGACTCCTTTCTATCAACTTACAACAAAATGACACTATAATTAAAATGACTATTTTAATTAACTTTAGTCAACCTTCAGGGGACTTCAATATCGTTGTTGATCATCCCTAACAGTTACTGTGAGCGAAGAGGAAAATTATACATTTTTTTTTTACAGATTTTAACCACAGTTCTCAAATCACCGGCTGGTGTTGGGGCATTCAGCATTTCAGGGTCTTGAGCAAGAAAAGACACTTCAAGTAACTCCAAAGCAGCTTACAGCTTATAGCGAGGGACATTGGACAGTAAGGGGCAATATAGTGGCCTAGTTAACTGTGTTAGCTTTCAACCACATGTAATAAAGGGAAAATATAGTAGTAATCCTGATAGCCCTAATTAGTTAACTAATTAGGTGTCTTAGTGGTGGCTTGCACCAATAGCGAACTGGACATGTGTAATCACATACATTACCTTCAGTGAACCCATTTCTTTTGTTTATTTTTTCAAGCAGTTTCTTCCACATATTTGAACTGAGTGCCTCTCAAGTTATGCCATCCACACCAGGTTTGAGGTCAGTTCCCTTTCAGTTACATCAATCAAAACAAAATCTCTCTAAAACAACTGAACTGAATTGAATTTCAACTCATTTCCTGAACTGACCCCAGCCTTAACCCACACACAGATGAGATCAGAATCAGATCAGAATTTAACTTCAGGTTGATTGCCTCATATCTCACAGTCAGTGGGTTAGCACATGGCCTTTGTTTAAGTGGGGACAAATGCATGATGGGAAAACTGTTATACTGTTTTATTGACCCGCCGATTAAAGAGAACTACTCCGAGGTGCACAGGGATGCTGTCCTGGAACGACCTTTCGGTCCGAAAGGGGATTCGCCAATGCATCCGACAGGCTTCCTGCACCAAAGTGACGTTCACAAAGGAGATCCTCTCGCAACGTGGCGGGAATTAGAACACTAGAACAACAGGCCTCCAGCCTTTCGTCTCAGCAGGCATTCCAGCCCCAGTACCTCGCCAACTTGAAAGCGGGCTTCAGAAGGGCTATGGCTTAGGGGCAACGTTCGACGCGGTGCGGAACACAGGCTCTCCGTACCGTACCGCTACGAAGCATCAAACGCCTCACGCCCATCAAAGCGCCTTCCTTTCTGCACCGACAGGCCGCCGCCGTTCCTCATCTTCTCTTCTGACTCGTGAGGAAGCCGGTGGCGATAACGAGCCCGATAAGAGCGACTTAAGAGCGGAAGCCAGAGGCAGCTCACGGCTAACCGCTAACACGGCTTCTCCCTCTCTTCTGCAAAGGCTCCAACTCACTCTTTAAAAAAAACATCACTCCGTTCTCCCCAAACAGGCCTGAGGAGAGCTCAGAACCAGCAGCTGACAGTGGGCCCCCGCTCCTTTCCACCCCTTTGGCCTTCTTCTCTTTTCTACAAAGCACCCAGCATTGTTTATTTACAATTTGCTGTGGAAATCCCCAGCACTTCCACTCTGTGAATAATGGAGATTGTATGGTTTGGGTCTGGAGCTGGTACAAAGCCCTGGCCTCTCTGTTCCTCCCTCTGGGCATGCCCGGAGGGGAGGGGAAGGGGAGGAGAGGGGAGGGGGGTGGCTCTTGTGCAGTTGAAGAGGGGGTGACAATGTGGCGAAGAGCCCTGCTTCCTCTACAGCTGTCTCTCTCTCTCTCTCTCTCTCTCTCTCTCTGTCTCAGGGCAGCTCCTCTCCCCATCTGTCTGAGCGCCAGGGCTCCTGTCGCCGCGGCGATGTGGCGAGCGGGTTGGGGTCTCCGGGGAGGCAGCGGGAACAGCAGGAGTTTAGCCCTGATTGAACCCGCGGTGCCAGCTCCCAGGGCCTTTCCCTGGCCGCCTGGCTTCCGCCCCTTTCTCCGCCGCGCCGCTGCAGCTGCGCGCTCCCGTCGCCGGGTACAGCGAGAGGGGGAATGTTTTCAAACATTTCCCATCATGCATCAGTCCTCAGGTGATAATATCACTTGTCATGGACCAGGGAAATGAGCAGTTGAAAGAAACACTTTTTCCCCTATAAAGGTACCGACGCATTAAACAAACCTCATGAAGATGGTTAAACACAGCAAATGTATCTCAGAAGGAAGTGAGAGAAGTGAAGGCCCGAGAGACATTTGGCCAGGCATTGGACGGGCGGGGCGAGGGTGTGGGACGTACTTGGGCAGGGCAGGCGTGCGCGTAGGGGTGGTGGTGACGTGACCGCCCGGCGTGGCGGTGTCCGATTCAGGGACGGTCTGATTCAGCGAGGGCTCTTCCAGCTGCGGGACTCTTCCCATCCTGTACCAGATCCCCATGCTGTTCATCTCACTGTGGGGAAAAAAAAACACACACACACGCACGCCATAATGATCAATGCCACCCCCTGCAAGACAACAAGGCCTAAAGAAAGTGTCTGTTTGAGCCCGCCAAACCGTGTATGACCCAACTGCACAGTGGTCACTGTGTCTGCTTGCACCCTGGTGCAACATTACACAGTTGCTGGCCTTAAAAGGTACCCTCACGTCAACTTTCAAATAACTTATGTGCCATTCATCTGTATGCATTAGCTTCAGTATTAGCATTGGCGTGGTGGCTATGTCTAACTAAAGCATTAGCATTTTAGTGTGCTCCTAAGTTGAAAAATTTAGGAGCACACTAATGCATTCCAGCTATTAGTGCTAAAAGTTTTTCCAGTTAGCACACATCACTGTAGAGCCCTGGGTGGCTATGTGCAACATTTCCCAGGAAAGATGTTATAAAATGACTCCTGACTTCTCCCTTAAAGCATGAAAAGGTATTTCAAACTCAAATAAATGATAGAATGAGACACCCACAGTGAAACGACCGCCCTCAGCAGCCTTTAAGCCAGTACTGACTTAAGCACCTAGACAAAAGCACGGTGTGAAATGAGAAGTGTGCTTATCAGCAAAGCAAGGGGGACATTTTGAATTCACAATTAAAGATGTACTTTTAAAAAATCAGTGCAACGATGTGATAAAGCAATGCATCGGCGAGTTTCCTCACTTAGTTGAGGTGATCATAGGGACCGACAGGACCTTCCCCATTTTTTATTACAGCAAATCATAATACACATAAATGGGCCAATTTTAAAATGGCAGAGATGCTTTAAAAGGGACATTTAAGAGTTATGGGTCATGGAGCAGAACAGAATGTCATATTACAAATAATAATTTTAAAGAGAATTTATAAAAAATAAAACCCTTCGTGAAGATCTCCGAGATGCGACCTGAGATGTGCACAATTCACGTACACTATAGTTTCTTTTTTCCAGATTACTGTTGCTGCAAACTTTTCAAGGGAGCTCAGCATAAGACCTACACACGAAACAACACGCTGCTGTACATTTCCTTGCGTTCATTTTTGCGAGCGAACGGGTTTTCTTCAGCCTCGTTAAACATTCAGGAAGCGAGCGGAAGGACGTCGTTCGCTCACCCTATGAAGGTGTACTGCGGCGGGGCCTGCTTGGACCTCGCCATGATTCGGACGTCGCAGATGGCCGCCTCGGTGGAGTCCCGCGGGATGAACTTTATGCAGAGCCTCCTCTTCCTGAACGCGGGCTCCTCTGTTTGAGAGAGGGGCCAAGGTATACACAAAACAAGGAGACTCAAGGAGCCACTTGCTCACGGTTTTCCAGTACCGAGCCTCGGCCTTAGATCTGCAGCATTAGCCCGTGTGACTTCTCAACCACAGCAATCACTTCTGACATCCTACAGAACTTCCCCGCCCAAATATTAACAGAGGCTGAAAATATATAGCATTTAAATCCTCTGGGGGAAAAAAAACAAAACCTGAGAAATAAAAACACTAGGGGGGTTGTGACCCTGGTAGCAGCCAAAATATTTATTTTCCTTGCTGGAAATGGCCAAAACATCACTACCGTGCCCTGCCTCAGACCAGGTCACCGGCCCTCGCGATAGCGCTTAGCACGCTAGCCAAACCGCGGCGCGGTGTCGCGCTAAAGCCGCTGAACGCGGTAAGACGGGTCGGCACCTTCGTCCTCACCGGCGCTCTCTGCTGAGTGGAGGCCCTCTCTAACCCAGGGGAGACTCCCACGGCCCGCGCTCCGCGGCACGGCGCGTTCGTACCGCGGGGATTATCCGCGGCGTGCCGGAGCGAGCCGGGCTAAGCACCGCGCTCCGGGGCGAAGCGGCGCTTTCACACCGGGGATTTAGACTTTAGCGTAACCTTTGGGGAAAAGGTCTGGCTTCTCAAGCGTAATGCCACGCGTCTGCTCACCGCGGCGTATCGATACTGAGGAAACCGTGCGCTGAATGTCACCAACACCAGTACCATCCTTAAACACAGAACCGCTGCACTACTAGGTGCACAGGTAGATAAGACTTAGTAAGAAATAAATACATTTAATAATGACAATTTTTTTTTGCAATAGACAAAATATCTTTTTTGAAATGTAGCATCTTTTTCTTGAATTTAGTACTTTATTTTGTGAGCAACCGTACACAGGGATGCGTTACTGCACTGACAGTTTGACATCACGTGTTAAAAATGGTTAAATATACACTTAAAACAGCAGCGGTTTCAAAACTTTACCGTGCACAAATTCAAATCCTTTCCTTTTTTCAAAATCCTTTCCGCACCTTACAGATTTTATAACCTCGCCAACAAGTGCGACCTCAATTTCATAATAATGAGCACAATAAGCACTCTACGCTTACCCTGTGCTCATATGTGCACGCACATGCACTCACTCACACACGCACACACACATACTCACACACGCACACACACAGACTGAGGCAAAAAAGAGAATAATAATGTTCAAAGCAAAGACAGTGGTGGTGGGGGAGAATACAGAGCACTCCAAAAGCACTAAACCGTCAGGGAATGCATTTCATTAATATTAGATAACCACCAACATCCACTCATACTCTTCTCAAATAAATACATAAATAAATAAGCTCCTTCATAAAGAAGAGCGCCTCTCCTGCTCTGATAAACAATGACTCATGATTCCCTGCTCTTCTCCCTCCAGGGCAACATGTTTATTTTATTCCCACAGACTCCCATAAATTAAGCCAACCTGTACCCATAAAATATTCACCATCCCCTGCAAAGCTGTCCCAAGGGAGGCAGGGGGGAAGCTGGTCAAAATATAGTCAAAACATGACTGGGGAGGGAGAGGAAAAAATAAAAAAAGAAAAAGAGCAAAGGCTGAGGGAGTTTTGGAGGGGAAGGGGTGCTTACGCGTGTCCACCGTTTCGTGGATGGGGATGAAGCCCACGGGCAGGGTGTCCTTCATGTCGATGAGCCTCATGTCCACCAGCACGTTTCCTAAATGGCTCTGGAGGAGGACAGAGAGACGGCACAGGGTTCAGCTGTCAGTCACCATCCCGACTTTCCTGCTGAAGCTAACGTGACAGAGGTAGATTCCCACATGTGAGCCTGAGGAGGATTTCCTTGTGTCACTGGCTATAAAAACCATGTAACATAGAACAAGGGAAAACAACAGAGTAAATATTCAACTAAAATGAGCTGCCATTTATTAAAACCTTGCAGTACTGCTCAATGAGAATGGCTGGAAGATGATTCTGAAAATTATCCTGAAATGAGAACTTCAAGAAATTCTTCAAGAAACTCCCTTAAAAAGGAGAAAAAAGCGCTACTGATCTCGCAGACCCAGTGCACTCCAGAGCGGAACGAGTTAAAAACGTTTAGCCCGCATTTTCAAACGTGACTTCCCCAAGCCTCCACTCCTCCAGTATTCCTGCTCTCATTTTTCAGCATAACAAATAATGATCAATAATAAATAGTGCTAACGCATAGCGGCCTAAGAAAGGGAGCTTTGGTTTTCTTAGCCGTGACACGGCGCGGCGGGCAAATCTGGATTCCGACGGCGTCTTCCGAGCGCTCCTCAGCAGTCATTACTACCAGAGCCATTGTTTATTCATAGTTCTTATTTCCGACTTAAGGCGGAACATGTATGAATGCTATTACTATGCATGAAACCTCTTTTTTTTTTATAAACAAAGGAAAGGGGGGAAAACATTTCCCATCAGGACCTGACAAAAAGGGGCCATCTACCTCCAACCTAGACTGTGATAAATCACAAAGTGTTTGTTTCCCCACCACGTAATTCCGGGGGCTAATTTTGCAGGATCTGTTTTTGTCATAGATAATTACTGCGGGGGCTATATTGACTGGCAGACAAAATAGCTTTTGTTGATGGTACTGTCATGTTTTATTTGTATCAAGTTCTTGAAAACAGTATGGACACTCATTTTAAACTGATACGGAGGCGCGGGGAGAAACGGTGTCGGTGTGACACATACTAAAACTCCAGCCTGGACAGAGGTCCCAAAAAAAGGGCAGCGGTTAAAGTGAGGAGCAAATGAAGGCTCTGTCCCACCATAACAAAAGATCACTTCTTCATTTTATGAATTCCCTACCTCTCTCTCTCTCTCATCCACAAATTCCACAGTCTTCAGTAACATTTTTATAAGACAAAAAGGATCTATAGAAGTATCACCAACACTCCCCATTTATTAAAAAGGTGTTCTTCTGCCCAACTCCTGACAATCTAAAGAGATTTAATTTCCTCCCCTTGAACCCTGAAGTTGAAAGGGTCAAAATGACAACAGATATCAGTAAGAGAATCAAACTCTTCTGCCCCATGGTGTGCGATATAACCAAGCAGAGGGGTGTTTTCTGAAAAACTATGAGGTGGTTAACACTTGCTGGAGTTAACACTTGCTGCTACACCATGATCTGTCATACCGACAATGATGCACAATCGGTAATTCTGGAAGGATGTTCAGGTCAAAATATGTAAAGGGTCTAATGATTATCACTTCAAGTATTGCACAGAAAGATTAAATATGAAAAACAAATTATACATGTTGTGGTAAACATATAAAACAACACATATAACTGAACTAAAACAAAGATAATGCGATCTTCAATACTTAAGCAACATGAATTTGTAATGAGTTTCCAATATTGAACCAAAGTTAATGTCGCCCAAAAATATAAATAAAAAAATAAATAAAAATAAGGGAATACAATTAATCTTTAAACACAGGTATATTTAAACAGCTCTATGAGCTAACCCGTACATTTTAAATGACAAGGGTATGCATATGTGGTTAAAGCAACTACAAGTAGCCAACGCATTACATATCAACACAGTGACAAGATTTTGCTACAGTGTTTCATTTAGTCAACTGGGAAATAAGCCAGACAACGTTCACGAAAAAACACCAGAAAAGTGGGAAAAAAAGCTGAAAAAAGCAAGAGCAAGCCACTGAACAGGTGCCCTCATTTACAGCCAACTCCTTCCTCAAAGCTGGCAACCGATAACTACTGCTAAAGCCTGCGAGAAGACGGGGGTTCACCGAATTGAAAGGGCTCGGTCAAAAAAATCTGCATTAGCATCGTATCCGTATTTGCCTGCCTCTGGTACGATTACAGCAAGAGCTTTAACCTCCCAAACTTTTGAAGGACCTCTCTGTAAAGGGAAGCGAAAAGGAAAAAGCTAAGCGGCGCTTCCGCGGCGTTCCGTTGGCTGAAGACGCGCCTCCACGCGCCTCCACGTGCCTCCTGCACAGCTGCGCTCCAGAGAGCCGCAGTCGCTAGAAGCGGCGCGGGAAGGCTGCCGGGGCGGGGAAGCGCCGCGGATAACCACCCCGGCTCGCTCCCCCCGGCGACCGCCATCTGCGCCCGCGCCGCTACGAGCGAGCGAACCGCTGCCCTTCGGCTGGCGAGCTGCGAGAGGGTTAACCCGCGTTCCCGGGGAGGCGGCTAAGCCGATGAAAGCGGAGGGAAGGTGTGAATTCTGGAGCAGATGTAGCACTGACAACCGTGTTATAAACCGAATTCAACTTTCCAGCGCGCTTGTCATGCCTGTTAGTCGACGGGAGTTATTTTTATCCCCCTACTCGGAGCTTTAAGGCAAACCGCTTACTACCCCAGGACTCAATATGGCTGCGTAGCTGGCCAGAAAGCCACCGCTCAGGTAAAGTACCAGGAAGCCATGACGATCGGTTGTAGGCCTAATATTTCCGACCAACAACTGCCACACAAAGGCCACAAACTCATACTGATACAAGGAATTCAGTGAAACGTATGGACCTATAGGTGAATATGTATGTGCATGTGTGAGAGCATTCCCATGTGTACGTGCGTAAGTGCATGCTTATTTTTATGTATGCATGCATGCCACTTATGTGTACATATGTGCATGTGAGCTTGCGTGTCTGTGTTGTGTATGTGTGTGTGTGTGTGAGCGTATAACTTTAGGCGTATGCATGTCTATTCTCTGGAACAGGTGATGAAATCAAAACAGCATCATTATCAAGTATCTGCTACCTCAAACTGATGCGAAGTGAGTATTCAAAGCAGAATCAATTCACAGAGGACTCCTTACCATTATTAAAAAAAGACGCCCCGTTTTTCCACCATATTGTGCTAAATGTTTGATGTGTCATTTCTTATAATGCAGGATTTTCATGATTTAAAATTCAGTGGGGGATTTTTCGTATTATTATTTTTTTGATGTGTGCAACATCTTTGAAGAATGACTGGGCGGTATCCGATTCGTCTGCAGGGAAAAGGTTAATTGAATAAAATAAAACTGAGGAAATTAAAGCGGATTGCAATTCTATGAATAATCATAATGTATGCTCTCTAGTGAGCAGAGCAAAACAAACAAAAAATACCCAAATAATACATCAATAATTTTTTTATAAAGGATGTGCATTTGGGTTCCCCGATCGGGCGTACAAGTAAAATGCCTCGGGTTCAAAAAAGTCACCAAATAAACCAAAGTTTGAATTTCAGTAAAAATTATAATAATCTGATGGACCACTGAGAACAGAGGCTTGAGTAGTCGCCCAAAGGAGCCCAGGGAAGGAGGAAGAAAACCATGGCAACAACCGGACAGTCAGGATGGGGGGGGACTGGGGGGTGGGGGGGGACGGGGGGGGGGGGGTGGAGAGGGTGAGGAGGCGGGAAGGGAAACGTATACATTTCAACTTACATTTTCTTTAGCGAAGGCTCTGGTGAAGCAGAGATAGCGCGTGACCTTGGATTTGAATAAACCGTCCTTCCACAGGTCGGCGTCGACGCCATCTGTTGTTTGTGAAACCTGGGTTTAAAAAAAAAAAAAAACAAGGAGGAAAGAGCGTGAGGGGGGGGGAGGTGAAGTTAATGTATGTACGGCGCGATCGCTCCGCTCTCTTCTCCCTCTTCCCCCCACGCGCGCCTTAATTACCACTCGCCTTGCGTCCTCCCTCCGTCTCATTAGTGCCCTGCGCGGGTACGGAGGAAGCCTCCCGAATCCGAAAAGGCGACTAAAAATACCGTCCCGAGGGACGCGGGTGATTAAAGACAACCTGACAAAGATCCGGAGCAGCGCGGAAAATGAAACTTTATCGTTCTCTTAAAAGGGGGTGATTGGGAAAGGGGGGGGGGGGGGAAGAGATGCCGACGTGGGTATGAAGGAAAGTTCTTCGGTCGAGGAAAGAGGGGATGTAACATTTGGTCCAGCTTTTACCCTCAAGTTTGTGCTTCCTGTCCCTCTTCTCCTACCAGATTTGAGAATCCAAGAGATAATTTCTCCAGTTTTTATTATTTATTTTTTTTACTGTGGTTCTAATACAAAAAATAAAATAAAAAAATAAACCCTAACCTTACTTTGATGGACCCCCTGCTAAAACCAAACGGCATGCAACAGAAATAAATGTGTAACAAAAAATTATCTGAGCTCTGTTTATTTTGCTGGAATAACCTTGATTCATACAAATTCTCCCTTCTAGCATGAGCCCTCTCCAGTGACCTTTCCCAGAATGCTTTCTGTCCAGCTACAGTTCTACAAAACCTTGAGGCCCAAGAACAGACCACTGCAGCACATCCCACCCCTCGCCGCCATGGGTAAGGGCAGGCCGATCTTAAGGGTGGACAGCGCTGATTCTGGTGGACTAGAGAGGTTCCGGGTGTTTGTTGGATCCTAGCTTGAGCCCAGATTGATATTAGCCTGAATGTTCAATGCTTGAATGGGGAAATGATAGAGAATACGGTTCAAGTCACTCCCAAAGCCGCTTGTGCATTTATTGACGTCATGTTTCCGAAGGTTGTACATATGAACAGATTAAATTTTATAGTTTATTGACTATTTTAAACATAAATAGCAGTTTTAATATTGTACCGGTACTTCTTCCTCTGGTACTTCTTTCTGCATACGCACAACCTCAGGAGGCATAACGTCGCTGCACGCGCTGTTTAAGAGTTGCTCGAAGCATTTTCTTCAGACCGCAAACCCCCAAATGCACTATACCCTCCATTCTAAAGCGGGCAATTCGTCAGAAAAGATCTAAAATATTTACAATTCTCTAAAGAATTTTATAAACATGTAGGGCTCTGAATGTCTAGGCCAATCGAAAGCACACACTAAAACTGAAATAATATAAAAAATAAAAATAAAAAAAACCCAGAAAGTGTTTTTTGTTTTTAAAACAGCGTTCTGAAATACAGAGAACATCTGAGAAGCAGAAAGCAAAACTTAAGTCTGCAGTGTTATTTTCTTGACAAAATGAATAGCTGCCTAATTTTTTTTCACATTTCTCATTTTTCTTTTTTTAATATAGTACAACGCTCAAGAAATAAGACTGGAAAAGGATGCAATACCTTCGTAACATAATTTCAGTACAAATAGTACAGATATGCACAGATGATACACAGACATCCACAGACATACATTCCACCACACCAGTATATACCCAAGCTACCCAACATAGGCCGGGGCTACCAGATTTGGCCGTTTGGTAACCGAGAGGACCACCACAAGGATTTCTGATTTGTCCACCCCTGTCCACCCATCCACCCAGTGTTATTCATGAAAAATGATCATCACTTCACAAGTACTGATCACACGGGAGTACAGCTCCTTCCTTAGAACCAAAGCGCGGACCAAGGCGTCAGATGGGCAACGTACAGCGACTACGATGATCGAGTCTGACGAGGCTACTCCTTTAACTGGCCTCGGGGTTACAGGCGGTTCTGATATTCTCGATGGCAACTAAGCATTCGGTGAGTCCACTAAATTACAGAGCAGATCAATCTCTGCGTGGTTGGAACACGGCGCGTCGTTAGCCCGTGCCAGATGTGTGGACTTATGCAAATACGGAGTGTGGGAGACACCCCCCAATCACAACAGAGCCGTCCGTGGGAGCGGATCGGCGGGCCTTCTGGAAATGGCGCCCGACAGCTAATCCCAGGATATTAGAATACGGGGGTAAATTAGAGCACTGCACCATTACTCAAGCACATAAGACTCCGGCTCAGATCCTGCGAGCTGCCCGGGACAAGGCAGTATAACACGGAGGTAGTAGCACCACCCCCCCCCTGGATGGATGCATACATTACCGAGCTGCCCACACGCATCAGTCTCCGGCTCCACCCCGGCGCCCTCACAACCCCCCCCCCCCCACTTCAGCGTTAAAACCAACGACGTCCTGGGGATGAAAGAACAGGGGTCAAACACCGTCGCCGTGAAATCGAGGGGGTTAGCAGGGGGAAGAGGGCAGCGTTGGAGTCACCAAAAAATCGTAGAGTTAAAAAAATCATGAGGAATTAAAAGGGCTGCTTAAAAAAAAAAAGAGAGCGAGAGAGAGAGAGAGAGGCAGCGTAATGAGGTTCATTGAGACGAGGCGCTCGTAGATCTCAGCTCCCGCGCATTATTACGAACCCTGACAATGGTGATGAACGAGCCCACCGGATAGGCCTTGGGTGACTGGGCGAGGAAAACAAGGAACGGGGGGGGGGGGCGGGGGGCAGGGGGGTGTCTTGAAAGACCCAGAACGAGACAGGGGAAGAGAGCAGAGCAGAGGGGAAAAGAGAGCAGAGGAGGGGGGGGGGGGGGGGGAGGGGGGAGAGGAGCGGGAAGGAGAAAAAAAAAAGATGAAAGGAGGGAAGAGGAGAAAAGAGAGGAGAGGGGGAAGCGAAAGAGAGGAGACGAGAGGCACGGAGAGAAAAGAGAGGGAAGTGGGTGCCTTGCGCCAGCTATGTGACGGGTCCCAGGAGGAGCCTATACATCACCAGTATACACCCCCCTCCCCCCCCAACCCCACCCCCCTCCTTACAAGACAAGCCGTCTCTGCCACTTTTTCCAGGTCAGTACCCAGCGCATCCTGTCAGAGTAAACAAAGGGAAGGTGGTGTGAAAGCCAAAGTCAAGCAGGGGAGTAATGAGGGCAGCGCCACCTCAGGCGTCATCCTGCCAGGCCGCGGGCGGCGGGAGGGACGCGCCCCGCATGCCAAGCGCCGACCGGCGGGAGCGAGCGAGGGAGAGAGGGAGGGAGGGAGCGAGGGGAGGGGCCGGGGGGGTCGGGGGAGAGACGGGCGAGGAAGTCAGACGAACTCGCCGCTAAGCACACCTGTGTCCAACTTCGACCAGCGGAGCTCGAGATGGTTACCCGACACCACCAAAAGCAAATGAGCACTCTAACTGTGGAAGGTGCTGTATTGTGCGTGTTTGCTGAAAACGATGAAGGAAATCCGCAACTTTGGCAATGCAAACACGTTTGCGAGATTAGAACTCTCGCTCCTGAGCAAGAGGGTAACAGCAGTTCATTGGGGCTGAGCAATTAACAGAAGAACTGGATGGAGTGAGCCGAGGCTTCGCTCACATTAAAATTCCGCTCAAAGCGGTTCTCCGTAAGTGTGCGAGGGCAGCCTTTAAAACTGGCCCAAGGACGAGCCAAGGTTACCTCCAAGAGAAAAATAATGGACAACAATGTGGTGAATATTAAAACTTTATGATGAAGCAAAGTCTTGAGACCGTGATAATAATTATTAAGTTGATGTATGATAAACAAGCATTGCGTACAGTAATTTAGCCATACATCAAGCGGGTCGTGCTGCCCGAAATCCAATTTGATACGACCTTCTCAAGAGTTTCATGAAAGCTGGCGCATATATTTGTCCTCGAAGTGAACACTGATACACAATTTCATGATTTTTATTTTCAATTCTTTTTTATATATATGCGCTTTAAATTAAGATGCGATTTGCTTGTATATCCAGGTTTAATATTTAAGACTTTAAGATATTTAAGATTTTGATGGAAAACCCAATTACTTCATTTAGATTATTAAAGAAGCGTAACTCATGAATCAGTAAATTCATTTAATGCACACCCCTACCAGGAAATAAATAAATAATAAAAAAAACTTCAAAAATGTAACCAACTAGACAGCTCAACAGTAAATGTACAGGGGATCATTCCTGCGAAAGACCTGAAGGGAGTCGATACAGAAATCGCAGAGAGGAAAAGAGAAGACAGCTCAAGGCAAAAAGCACCCGCGAGAGAGCTGGCCTCTGGAGGCTACAGATTAGCTTGCAAAGAAGGTGGAACGCAACACGTTATCCATCGTTACCGTCAACCGGTAACAATACCGAACCACCTCTCATTATTAGGAAGAATCTCCACCAGCAGCCTAGTGAATGATCAGTGTAATACCCCCCACCTCCCACACACACACTGCCATGATCCCATGCTGGCTTCCACAGTACTTTACCCACAATCAGAGTGGCAGCACGTAACACAGCATAATGCTACATTACATCACATGCAAATTTAAATACCCCGTCTAAACAAATTCATACTTTTCAATAGTTAGGCCTATGAGCCAAAGAAAATGAATGCTCTGATATTAAATGCTGGCAATGTAGAGCTTTTTTTCCCATCCTGAAAGCAAAAAAAGTTATTACACTGCCTACTGCTGAAGGATTTGGTATTGGTCTTTGAAGACCTCACCCGTGATGTTGTTAGCAAGGCAATATACAAAAAATGTTTTATTTTCCAGCAATCAGTGGTGATGCAAAAAAAGGACTAATTATACGGATATGTTTATGTGCCTCCTTGTGACTATCAGCACTGTTGGCAACTTGCTGTTTAAGTGCCTTTCTGGGCAACTCGAAATTTTTAAGGTAATGTGAAAGTAAAACATATTGTTGCTCGGATGGAATAAGTTGGCAAGATAAATTTATTAGAAGGCTTGATGACGAAATGACAAATAGCTTGCTGCACTACATAGTTAGCCAGCCTCCCAGACAAAAAACACTGGTCACCATTCTGACACTCAGATTTGCATTGATCGACAGCATCAGATTCAACTCCGGAGATTGTGATGGCCTATCACTGGGGTTGACTGGCGTGTACACACACAGTCTTCTATCATACTTTGGTTAGTTTTAGTACCTTTTTCTTTCCTCATTTTCCAAATAGCTCATCATGTTCAGGTAGCTAACTAATCACAAGCACGAGTCTGTTTAGTGTTCCATCTTGTGATCTTGTGAATATTCAAAATGGAAGGAACACACCCCTCGACTGTTCAAGCCTTTCTCTTCAATAACATTTAACATTTTAAATCAAAAGAAAATATGATTTTCTCAATTTATAAAGGGTGAGTATAAATCTTTTTCTTATGGCTTAATGAACACTACGAGCACCAAAAAGTGATTGGACAGGGTCTAATTTTTATAGAAAACCCCAATGCCAACCTGACACCAGTTTGACAAGAAGATTGTTTTGAAAAACAAAAAAACTGATGTTGTTAAAAATTAAACAGCTTAGACACAGCTACAGCAAAATTTTTAAATGCTGAGGAAATCAAACAGAAAGTGAAATCAAATAGCTTTCAAATCTTGAATTTTTAACATTAAAAAAAACAACAACAACAAGAAACCAACACTTCTAAGGTTCTCAAGGGCCGATTAGATCCACGTAAGAGCAGTGGAAAGCGATCCAAACCCGAATGAAGTGATCCAGGCTGGTTCCAGCTGGATGTCAGGAGAGAGTAGATAGGGTTATGGCGCGCTGTACGGGCTCCAGGCCCCACGGTCTCTCCACACTTTAGAGTGAAATTTGTTGGGCTCTCTGCCCAGGTGCGGACCCCAGCGCCTCGTCCAAACAAAACAGAATGACCCTTCCCGCCGTTCCGTGAAGAGCCGCCCGCCTGGATCTGGAACATCGCTGGACTTTGCATGAACGGCGGTGTTTGTGTGTGTGTGTGTGTGTGTGGGGGGTTCTTCATAATGAGATGCAATAGGAGAGTTATTTCTTTCCTCTTAAGACTAAATCACTCCTTATGCTTCGTACACAGTACGGATAGCGGTGGTTCAGAGTCATCTGAGGTTGTACAGAAGGGCTACGCAGAGGTGACAGCCAATTAAAAATCGAGCGAAGATCTAGCGTCATACCCCCCGCTCCTTCGAATGAAGTTATGTTAATGCCTTCTTGGGAGTCGTATGTAACGTGTTCAGCCAGATTACAGTGACGTGCCGTGTCCCCCCGCGGGGGTCTGACTGCTGCCGCCGAGAGAGGGCCCGGAGCGTTTGATGTCGGGTCCCCGCGGAACCGCGTTTGATCGAGGTCCCACCGCCGCGCGGGTAAACAGCCGCCGACGTTTACCGATGAAAGGAAGACGAGGCCGCGCGGACGAGGAAGGCTAAAGAGTTAATCAGTCGCGTTTCAACAGTGCAATGCAACGGTTTGGGGAAAAAGAAAAAAAAAACGTGCTAACAAAACGTGCTAACAAAACGTGCTAACAAAACGTGCTAACAAAAGTTCGTCGGGGAACAAAACTTGCCGGAGAACTTTTAACCAGCCGAACGGGTTAACCGACGGCAAGCGGAAGCCGCGCTACGCCCATTAATCCTGGGCTGTCACCTGATGCCTTGGCGTACGGAAACACAATGAAGGGGCTTCCATCTCTCTCCGTGACAGCCCGCAATCGAGGAGGAGGGAAGAGGTGTTCTTCACGCGGCTGAGTCGCTCAAGCGATCAAAGGGAAGAACGTTCCGGCAATTAAAACACGTGACGGCAAAGCCGAGCGGGGCTCCGCGGGAGGACTTGTGACCAAAAAATGTCTCGGACTCAGATCCTACATGCAGGGGAAAAACACTGAGTTTCGCTCGTACGGTTCCGTACAGCAGCCGGGCTCACTTTCCCGCGGTCTGATTTGTTTTTTCCAGTGTAGGGCTTGATACATAAAAACTGAGGCAAAAAAAATATCTGTCAAGCGACACAAATGGAAAAAAAATCTACATCCGTGTCAGGCAGACCGTGTCACAGTCGCAACCCTGTCTCGCGGCGCCGCTACGAGAACGCCTTCAGGACCCCGCGCGTCGCACCCGTGTCACGAACGCGCCTTCAATCAATCACCCGCGGCAACTAGCAGCAGTCGGGGCTGAAAGTGCGGAATGTTTCGGCGCACATCAAACGCGTTTTGTGAGCGGAGGGGGAGAGAGACGGAGGGAGACGGAGGGAGTCTGAGAGAGCGGCTCACGGAGTCCTACAGTAGCTGCGCCTCGCGGCGTGCCGGGGAAATCTCAACGCCAGCCGGCAGCGCTTCATCAAAATGCCAAGCCGCCTCTCCCTCCGGAGACCTGGAGGAGGGAGGAGGGGAGGAGGCAGGAAGAGAGGAAGGGGGAATGAAGAAGAGAGGAAAGGAGCGGGGGATACGGAGGGAAAAGAGGAAGTGAGAGAGAGAGAGAGAGAGAGAGAAAGAGGGAGAGCAGGGGGCCCTGGGGCCCACTCCAGGCTGTGCGTCGCTGTGTTTGCTCTGTGCTTTCTAAAATCCACAGGCAGCTCCAGGGCCCAGCTCCGCAGTCCCCAGGAGGCCTTTAACTCTGCTGTCCTACTTCTCGGTTCCCCGCTTTCTTCTTTCCGTGAGCCAAGACTGGGACTGCAGCTCCTCTCTGCCACCAAAGGGTTAAACCAACAGAGGGGCCGGGGGCCTTTTCCTGGCTGAGACTGGGATCCGCCCTGAGGTCAGTCTACCCGGTACCTGGAGGAAGGCCTGGATGATTGACGCTTCGGGGCCCAGGACAGGCCACAGGCAGTGAACTCCAAACCTGCGGGTTCTCCCTCCCGCAACCAGTAAGCAGCCACTAATGTTTCAGCTGCTTTTCCAACTTGGAACTTACAGTGGAACCTGTTTAATGCAATGTGGCAAAATGGTAGGCCTCCCAAGATTTATTGCTAGATTATCTCCAAGTTTTACCAGGTACAGAAAATAAAAAATGCATTAATGTGTTAATAATACAATCAGCTAGATACTGTGTTTGGTTTCTTTGCTTTTGGGGGAAAATTATACATTTTCTTAATTGTAAAACAGAGATTAATTTCTGGGACTTCTCCCTTACACAGAACTGTCATCTTAATGAAAACCTAAGGGAATATACTCCATTACTCATCCCATGGTTGCATTAATATTGTAAAAAAAAACTAACTATTTTCAAGACAAAATTTTCTAGAAAACAAACACTGTGTCTCTCCAACTATCACTGTAATTTTTAACATTCATTTAAACTAAGATATAAACTACTCAAGGTATTAAACTAGGTTTTACACTAAATGTTACACTACTTATTACACTACATATTCTTAATTTCCTTAAGTTTGTGGACAGCTGTATAGAGGGAAGGGATGGAACCCCGCCCCCCCCCCCCCCCATTGTGCATTTAAAGCCACAATAAATATACAAGAACGCTACTGGAATTCAGAAATAAATGTAAGCAATTTTCTAAATATTGTTAATTTAAAATGCTCAACAGCTACAATTAAAAAAGCAAGACCTAGAATAGTGCGGTCATGGCCAATGCTCTCTGTGGCGATTCATAACATGCTGTTATCTAAATATGAAGGACACATGAATAAGCGTATATCAAGAGTTGTACAAACTGATATTCAATATTCAAAATTCTGTGGTGTTGATAATTTCTGCAGTTTTGTGTGTTTTATTATGTGGTTTTGTTTTTGGTTGTGTTTGCTGTGCACTGTTTGTATGTGAAACATCAATAAAAATGATGATCACAAAAAAATATAGGCTAAATATAAAAATACAGCAGAAAAATTCAACAGCAATACAATTAATGTTTTTCTGTGCCTATTCAAACACTGGTATTGGTAATAATAAGTTATTTAACTTTGTTTTTTTCCTGTATTTATAGGGTAGGTTGACTGAGCACACAGACTCATTTACAGCAACTCCCTGCAACAAGTACAGGGTGCCTTCAGGAATTTGTGTTGCTAACTGGAGGGAGAAGAAATCGCAGATTTCAACTATTTCTCCTGATTGTTTCCTACGCAGTTTTGCATGTTAGTAGAGTTGATAACTTCTGATACAGCGGCAGATTATGAACTAGTCCACAGACTGCTAATGATAACTGCAATTCTCGGCGATAGGTAAAAGTTATCGGAGGGTGTGGCCTGCCGAAGCAGTATCAGCGGTGTTTACATTCTTTGAGTGGATAGTTTGTTTCCATTTAATACTCACTGTGTTATTATAACCCTATGAAGAGTAGGTTTTTTTAAGAATTATTTTTTTCCTCCAAAATTCTAAATCAGTGTTCTAGAACTCCATTGCTTTCAGTCACTAGTAGTGGTTGTTACATCAACATTAGAATGTTAAGAACATTCTGATCACATATTTGTGACCTTACACCTTAAAGGAGCTTAATTAGACTAAATTGTTTATTCTGTTTCTAGGCTCGTACATACTTGATGGACCGGTCAGAGTCGCCACCATATTCGTGAGGAAAGAGTGCGACTTCATGAATGCCAAAATGTGTAAAGCTATTTTTTACAACTTGCTGGTTTGGTTCAGAGACAAAACTCATACAACCTAGTGATTGAGAGCACACGGAAGCTCCACCCATTATGGGGCTTAAGAAGCTCATTCTCCCATCTCTGATACACCCTCCACCCACCCACCCCCCAGCATTCCCTGAACAGCGGGGCTCAATGGCGCTCACCACTTCATAGCCGGTCGGCGCCCTGTTTCGAGATGCCACCACCCCCACTCCTGTGATGGGGTCCATGGGCAGCTCGGGGAGGGCTTCGTTCAACTCCCGCACCTCTGGCATCTTGGACGGCCTCTGGAACACAGCGCACATGCAGTCAGAAAGCCCCACCCTCGGAAACATCTACTGGCAGTGACAGGAAAACATCAGGGTGGATGGATGGGGGGGGGGGGGGGGAATTTGAAGTGAAGAGCTCAGCCAGGGTCACCGAGGACAAGGCATGGGGGGATTGCAAAGATTCCTCCTGGGTCTTCAGTTGATGAACGACGGCACAAAAGTCGGGCTAATGGCGGCGTGAAAGCAGTTTCGAGAGCTTGAGAAACAATTGTGCCGCAAGGCTCATTTGTACACTGAATAAGCTGTGGCGATGGAGACAATAACAATGCTGAGGATCTAATCAGCCAAGCAATTAATTACTGAGAGCCATTTTCCCTTTTAAAGAGGAGCAAACAAACTGGGACTAAAGGCCTATTCTTTTGCTCGTGCCTGAAAAGAAAAAATTCAGTCCTAATGAAAAATTAAATGATCCCTGAATCACACTCTTCACTGAAAGGGGGGGGGGGGTCATAGAAGATTTCAAAAAAAGGGCAAAGCTGTGAAAGCTGACTGCAGCCTCAAAGTCGGCCATCATCGACCTTACGCAATGTAGGCCTGTGGTGCCTGTCGATGACAAGCCTACAGCACTGTGTCAATGGCATAGAAAATGACAGATTAGCACCAATTCGAATCGGGCAAGTTGCCTTCTGAACAGCACCGGCAAAGAACCCGCAAGTTCACTTTCTGGTTAATGGCAAACAAACCGCTTTCCTTAGAGCGCCAAACCTGCACCACAGGACGCAGTGTTTTGAGTTCTCAGGTGAATCAGGCAGCTGGGGGGGGGGGGGGCGAAGGCAGAAACCGCGGGCTCTTATCTCTGAAGGCAGATGTCAGTGTGACTTCTCTGATTTACAGATATGTAGGCTATTAATACCAGGCTGTATAATGCTCCCTTTATTAAATCATTCTACCTGACACTTTTGGGCAAGTTTTTTTTTTTTTTTTTTTTACTTTAACATTTCTTCAGAAGTTGTAAAGACGCGTGAGAGCGTTTCAGTCCGCGACCCCCCCCCCCACCCCCACCCCACCCCCCACCCCCCACCCCCACTGCGGTGCTCTGACATGCACACGACCGGAATGTCCTGAAGGAACCAAAAACGTCTTTCAGGGAACCAGACGAAAGAGGACGGCGGAGGACCCTGCCGTAACAGGGCCTTGCCTCCACCCCCTCCCCCACCCCCACCGTCGGGCACCTCCACCACCCTCTCTTCACCGGCTGCAAAGGGCCTGCGCGGCACCAACCGGGCCAATAAACACAGCGACATGTGAACGGCTTCATTTAATAACACAAACATCAGGATGTCAGAGCACTCCATCTCCTCAGACGCACGCAAGCCCCGCACCTAGCCTACACGAAACAAAGAACAAAGCAGGGAGGGTACACAGAAGTCAAACAGTGACCGGGCAGCTTAACTGCTACAAGGGAATAAGGTGTCAACTCTCATGCCTTCAGAGTTTGCAATACAAACTTAAGGCATGCACAGTACAGTAAGACAGAAAAGGTTGTAAATATATTTATAACTTCGCATCAAACGGATGTAACTATCTGAGGGACTGCACATCAGAGATGGAAAAAAAAAACAAACACTTCCAATGTACAGCGGGTAGGTAGCACATCACACTTTTGGAGGGCAAGACCCAGGCAGCTTAACGTGTTTAGCAACATTGATGTTCAGCATCTGAAGCATCTTTTTTTAAAAACCAGTTAATTATGGTGATTAATGCTGGGGCAACAGCACATTTTATAAAGCCACTGTCATAGTGCACATACCAGGGGTAATTAAGTTTATGAGTAATGAACACTGAGGAAGATCAGGAGAACCTGTTGAAGGAAAAATACACCAAAATCGCCTTATTAAAGATTGTGGACTACACAACGGAATCTATTTACAACCTCACCTTAGGGAAAGCACGCGAGATCTGCAGAAGGCCTCCGGTATATATGAGCCAATGGCATTTAATATGTTGAGGCTATGCGAGTGCTTGAGAAAATGGTACAAGGCCTCTGCTACACCAGCAAAACACTGAAGTACTACACTGGGCCAGGCGAGGCTTTAACTGAAATTTTCTAATTTACATTGCATGCAAAAATCTAGATTCGGCTAAATAATATGCAATAACATTTCAAGAAACAAAATTCATCAAAGATACATAATCATTACCTGCACATGTAGTACACTTCTAATAATACATATAAAAAATAGAATGGTAGCGAAAATAATGCTGCCCACCTGTTGCAGAAGAATGAAAAAGGTGAGGCATGCGAGCTGATTCCCCTTTCCTAACAATATCTACGTGAAGACACTCAGCCGCGACAAAAAACGTTGCTTACATTAGGCCACATTAAATTGTCTGAAAAGGTGCGGCCAATGTATTAACATAGCCAGGAAAAAGCGACTCGAAACATTCCGTCATACGGCAGAACAGGGAGGTCATTTTCCCAGCCCCCGTGTGGAGCGAAAGAGTGCGTTTCATTCCGTTTGGTCATGGGCTGCTTTCTAAAGCAGCCGTGTAACAGCGGCTGTTCTGCATGACGCTATTTCAAGGGGCTCTCTAAGCCCGCCATTATCAGATGACAAGTGAGCCCACTGACTACAGGCAATTAGAATCCATCCAGTGAAGTCACCCAGTAACAAGCCAGAGCAATCGCATACATTTTCCCGGAAATCTAGTAAATGTAGATCTATTATTGCCTCTTCCTGTCCAAAGAAGCTTTCCCCTTAATGTGAGCACAGGACTGGTAGGGAGATTAGTGGCTTTGCTGAGGTTGCCTAGCCGTTTTATTAAATTATGCTCAAAGCATTTTTGTAGAGTAAATGACACAGTTATTGCGTTCAATCTAAATGTTTACTGAATTTATTGTAATTACGTTTATTGAATCTGGAGGATTTACTGTGGCAGAAGTCTTCCCGTTTAGAAAAAGTTAGTTGGGGAGACTTATTAAAGAGATGCAGGCAAGCAAATTAGCTTACAGTGGGAGAATGATCTCTTTCTTGCGTTAATTTGCGCACTAATCAATCCGGCTTTTCCTTGACTGCGCCATGCCATTTCGTTGCAAACTGACTCTAATTGGAAAATTGAAGTCGAGCAGTCCAGACCTAGGGGAACTCCCAAGGGTGAAAGAAACTCATCCTGGATCCCTGACACAAAGCCTTTAACCTCATGTTCAGTGCAACTTAAGTTCAATGCATTCTCAAGGGAAGAACTTCCGCAAATGACCTAGGCTAAGTCAATTGCACCTAACAAATAACGGTAGGTTTAGTGTACCTTCAACATATGCAGAGGATTTGCACACGTCAACCTCCTTCATTAGCTGATACAACCAAAAGGAGTTCATTAACCAAACAACCAAAAAAATAAATAAAAAAAAGTAATAGCCATAAAAAATTAATTCCTATACACTTCTTGTCTGGCTGTTTCATATTCAAAACGAGCAAGGTACTTAGCATACCAGTCTAATAAAGGGCACAGAATGACCTTGATGTTTAGATGATGCGACAGGTAAGCATTTTCCCCCTCCCTTTTCCAGACATTGCCTCTCAGGGGATTTTGGTTAATATCTGTCTCCAGCCATGAGAGAGATGGGTTTCAGAGACCGCAAGCTAAAACCCCACCGGTAGATACTGGAGGCTGGCTTGTGTGAACCGAGGGAGGTCAGCACAGATTCTGGACAGGCTCTGCCGGCAGGGAAGGGCAGTCACAGAACCTGTCATTAAACTGGGGTTCAAACACTATGACGTAAGTGCTGGGAACCTGAACTGGTCTTACTGCTCCACCCATTGCATGACAGGTGCAACTACTGAGGGCAAATGTGAAGTTTCAGGGAAAACAAAGCCAAGTGGGAGACAGTTTAAGACTAATTCTAGTTCTATGCTATCAGCACAAGCTACAGTACCATCATGTGAGCTTGCCTCTACTTTCAAAATCAATCGCATTATTATACTTTCAGTAACATCGTTTGCAGTGACAGTCGAGTATGCTGTTAATACATAGCTAGCTACCCAACTTAGCCAGCTAGTTACGGCACATGCATTCCAACGTCTTTTATTATTTTGTCAAAGTTACCCAGCTGGTTAGTTGAATTAGATTCAGAATTTAGCTTCAAAACCTCAGCACATGCACACGGCTAAACGTCGCTTTTCCGGTAACAGTAGACTAGCTAACGTTAGCCAAGTAACCCAAGCAATACTGAAAATATTAGAACTGTATCTGGCCACAAGACATCGTTCGATTAGATGCTAACGTAGTATTCGCCAAGTTAATTCAGCTGCAATATAGCTAGGCTGTTCGCATATACGTTACATAACTTAGTCGCCTTTGTAAGTAGTCAGTAAACATTCGATTGAACCGACACAAATGTGAAAGCCAAATGCAAGGTTTCCTGAAACACCTGCGAGCTGGCGGCTAGTTTAGGTTAACCAGTTTTTGTATGGTAACGACTGTCTTTGCCGAGACTGCCAATCAAGCTAGCTGAGTTCGCTAGCTTGGTAGCAACCAGAATCTGAAGTGCTGCAATTAGTTTGGTTGCATTCCATAAGATAATTGGTAGGTACCCTTCTCAGAATCTAAAGTTAATATTGGCTCAAACTTTACAGCTAGCTTGCTTGCAAGTTATAATTTTGTCCATTTAACGTTTTAGAAAATAATGCGCTAGCTAGCCAGTTAAGGTTGTTGTTGAAGGTAAACTGTGAGACGCCCGACAGCCTTCTCAAAACAAATATTAAAGGTAAAAATGCTTTAAATACTTGGACGACGAATCATTTATCTATTATCAACTTAACGGTTTGTGATACCTTGTTTCTCCTCCTTAGACAAAAGCAGCTTCTCGTGACCTGAGTGGTAAACAGAACAGTAGCTAACGTTATGCATCGGACTCGAGTATATGCCGTGGCGGAGAGAACTTGCAAGGAAGGCGGATTGTGGGCAGCCAGCCTCCGCGAAAGATAGGAACAGGGAAAGCAATGGCTAACGTTAGCTAGCTAATTCAGTTTCTTACCCAGGTGAAGTCAATAAATGAAACTCACAAGTATAAATTCTGATTATTTTACTGATTCTTCGTTTTCTTTCTTTCCACTGTCAGTCGTAGATCCCACACCCACCCTAGAATTCTTAATCCCTATTTCTGTTTATTTTTTTGGAAATCAAAAATTAAAGAGCCGCCCATTGAAATGTCTAATATAGTTGAGCACAGTTGTTGAGAGAGACCCCTATGGGGTCGAAATGGAATTACTACCTTTCTCCCTTAGGAGTTCAGATTAAAATTGTACACTAGAATATAAACTAGATCTCAACAGTATTTTTACGGTATGCAACATTACTAAATTATTTGATTTTTAAAATTCATATCATATGAATATAATTTGATTTCTAAAGCTTAATGTTCCATCAAAGTATCACTATAGCGAAATGTGCGAGAGAATAATATTTTCCTTTTTAAACATTTTCTATTTTAATTTCTAATGTAAAATATAATCGCAAGGGGCAATTGACGGGGTCCAAACAACATTGGAGAAATGACGCTCAGCTGCCGTTTTATGTAGCCTATCATTTGTCAGGATGTAGGCCTAATGGATGACGCAAAAATAACCTGACTCTGATTAATCTTAAATGGAAAGATTTTGAACGTAGGCCAAGAAGTGAGGAGTAAAAGTCAAAAATATGGAAAATACACGCTTCATCTGATGGTGGCACTATAGAACATACTGTAACTATTTGTACTTAATATGCTTTGTGGACTTCAGACTAACTTGGAAAATGTAAGTATAATTTAGATTGCATGCATTATGGATTACGCATCACATATTTTGTACCAATAGTCACAAATATTCACAAATTTGAAGGTGCGTTGTGGCCGACCACATTGAATTACAAAAATTATTTTGATAACTTTTCTTCAACATACTACACAAACTGTCAGAATCCTGTATTTTGTGAACATTGGCCCAGCAGTCTTGGATGAGTTCATTTTGGCCTTGGAATGCAATATTTTAAATGGAAAACAGCATACGGCAGAAATTAAACAACTATATAAATCGTATTCCCTTAACTCTCTATACTGAATGTGTAGACACCACAGTTTTAATTTAGGCAAAAGAATGCCAGTTCTGGTAAAAATGCACAACAGTGCCTTACCTGAAGGTGGCGCTATAGAGCATACAACTAGCGGCCATGAGCTAAATACACCTGTGAAAGTTTTCTCTCATTAGCACGCAGCACTTCCTGTTTATGTGTTGTCGCCACTAACTTTGTGGCAGCTGTATGGTGATACACTTTGAAGTAGATAAATTATTTTGTTAACTTTTCATTTTCAGACATTAAATAGTCAGAGTCTGTGACCAATCAGAACAATCCCAGTTTTGTATCAGCCGCTTCGCTACTTGACACCCCTAAATATCACAGCTGCAAAAGTCCAGTCCAGATGGGTAAACAAACATACAAGTCAATCATTTATTTGCAGACAAAATTGTGCAATTATAGAAATGATGTGACTTCTTTCAGTATTCTAGATTTACAGATATGACATTATATCGATTGCAATTGAAATGTCTATTATGTAGCCTACAAAGCATCATCATAAAATCTTAATATCATCATTCATCAATGAATATGCATAACCATATGACAAATTACATGAATGGCCATGGAGCAGAAATAACCAAGGTCATGCCACTCGCCGTAGGTGCGAATATGCATGAAAGATTATGATAGGCATTGTGTAAATCTGATTAAAATATTGTGCTTCCTACACGAGTCACCCTTCAAATAAAATGTTACCAAAACCCTACACATCACTAGGGATAGAAAAAATAATAAATGCATATACAAAAATATATCACATAAAACCATCCAATGACTGTATCTATCCATCCACCCACACATATATATCTGGAAACCTTTATGATGACTGATAGGAAAGTGTGAAATAAAATCAATAGAGGAAGAACTGTGAGATTGGGAAAATTGTGGTGTTCGAGCAGCAGAATGAGACTGACATGCTTGCATAAATCATGTTGTGATGATCTCCCAAAGCCTTGGATGGTTGGTAATATAATAAACAGCCTGACACCAGAAATTTGGATCCTGCCTTGCCCTGCCATTTATACATAATACCCTATAGGAGACATGGTCTAACCCCTGGTTAAACTCATTTATTCATCTTCCCATCCTCACAAGACAGGCAATCCCTTCCCCTTGGGGTACATATAAAAGCATACACCACACTCAGAGATCCTAAGGTCTGTAAAGTACAGTGGTTTGGCAAATTGGGGGTGGTGGCTGATTTGGCATATAGAGAGTATTATAGATTGGGGGGGGGGCAGTGTGGGCTGTTGTGGAGATTCAACATTGAGGTCTGGGGAAGGGGGGCGTAACATTATGCTACCTCTGTATTGAGCGACTGCCTTTTTTAATCAATTGAAATATTTTCTCAACAGTGTAGTTGCTATATATTGCACTTTTGTTGCCAATACTAACTGTACGTCACATAAATTACTGTTTTGCACAAAGATAGGCATACATTTAAAAAAAATAAGCAATCCACCTTCAACAGTGCAAGATCAGATCTGGAGTGAGAGACAGGGTGAAAATGCATGAGTCTCATGTTCCATGCATGAGAATTAAGATGTGTTATCTACCCAGTGTAAGCTTGCTCAGTCGCATGTCACTGCTTCAGACTCCAGCAGTTTCCAGCTTCATTCAGCTCTTTTCTGTGTATGACTATGAAAGTTAGGGAGCAAATAAAGCTGCTACTAAAAACATGTCATGCCAGTTTCTTCCATATTTTAGGACTTAGATGAGATATTTCAGTTCGTAGAGCAACCTCAGCCAAGGTCAAAGCATCTTTGTCTAATGTATTCATCATATTCCAGCCCTAACCCTTCTCAAGGAGAAACGGTTTCCCATTGTACCAGCAAACAGGAAATACCCCTGCCAGAGTGCTTAGCGCTTAATAATTGTATCAAGAATAATAAACAAGTAGGTGTGTTGCGGGCTGACATTTTCTCGTTAAGGTTTAATGATTTCGTGCTGGGCCATGTGGTCTCCAGTGTCTCCCTGTCATGTTGCGCAGCTATGGAGAAATTTAGCAGGTTTTAATTTCTTCTCATGGTCACATTGATCCCCTCGCCCCATTCTGTGCTCGGAGAACTGCTCCTCAAGTCAGGGGAGGAAACGCGCGGACGCGTAATTCCATCTGCGCGCTTTTCCGAGATGAAAAATTCGTAACGATGTCAGCTGAAACGCGCGTATACTCTAGGACACAGTGAAACGGAACAGATTGCGCTACAGCCAATTGCATGATATAAGAACGCATCAATCTGCATCTGTAGTGCCATGCGCAGAGGGCTGTAATCCTGATTGATTCTGGCCTGTCATTGCTCGAAACAAGTTTAGAACAGTGCAGAGAGCAATGTTGTTGGTAGCGAAAAGTACAGTAGGAGCATCTGTTACCGGGGCTAACGTCCTATCGGAATTAATAACGACAATGACAATGAGATCAAACATACAGGAGCTAAATAAGATTTAATGAAGGTAATAAGGTAATGAGACCTCACGCGGTCATCGTCATTCATGACAAACTGACAATGAATCAATGGCCATAGATTAGAGGAACGGAGGAGCTGTGGTGCACGTGCGTCACTCAGAGAATAATGGCAGCGCTCGGGTCCTGTGCATCCTCAGGGCTGATGGTCGTCGGTTGGTCTTGAGAAAGCTCCGAGAAGCGGAAGGTATGTGCGCGAGTCAACCACTTCATTAAACGAAGTGGATCCCAAAGTTCCTGGTCCAAGCATGAAGTGAACAGAGAAATTACTTATCTCCTCTTAGGATTCTTATAGTTTCTTACCACTTAAAAGGAAGAGCATCAGATAATTTTTTTTCAGTGCAGTTTCATTCTTCATTGTCTTCTGTCTGTTCATTGTTTTGATACATTTTTGACAAAAATAATAAAATTAAAAAGTAAAAATGGAGCCCATGGAATTTATAATGCATAAAAAATGTGTTCTATATAATATATGAATGTATAATTATAATTTGTGCATATATATAAATATAGATAGATAGTTTTTCTGTTTTGTCATGTGACATATCCTGACCTCTGTTTTAGCAGTTTTGACAGAAAAGATGACAAAACCAGAAGCTCACACTTAAGTTAGAATTTGCAGCTAGGCCAAGTGTGATCAGAGTTGATAAAATAAACCCGCAGCTGCCAAAATGTGGTGGGAAGTGTGGGAGGGAGTGACATAAGGGCCACGTACCAAGCAGAGAAGTGTCCCACCTGCGAAAGTAATGGTCTAATTATGGAAAAGGTGGTGAAATGCTCAGCGAGAAAGACGCCGATATCAGCATCGCACTCCCGGCTGTGAAAACCATCATCGCCGCGTTACGGGCCTCAGCCGCCGAGCGTCTTCGACGCGGGGCCGCGTCGCACGCTGAGGATTCTGGGAAAGATGGATGACGCCGGGGGCGGATTCCTGTGGGGACGGAGCCCATTGCCGCACGCACGCAGAAAGAATGGCGGGCTTTGCAGATGGCGCAGGAAGGGGACAGGTTAATTATAGCCAGTCTCTCTTTGCGTACGCTGCTTATGTTTGATACTCCTGTAAATGGGATCCTTGCCCCTTTCTGTGTCACATGCAAATATAGTTTCAGTTTCAGCTTTGGGTATAATTCATGAGGTATATTAGCTATGCAAACATATGCTCTTGATGTCATTGTGAAAATAATAATAATAAGAATAATAATAATAATAACAATTATTATGATTAGTTCTTCTATTTTTCCATTAATGACCAATATAAAATAGGTTTGGTTAGCTTAACTGTAAAAGCAACATATTCTAAACCAACTGAAGGCACTATTTAAATTAAGGATATGACACAAACAAACAGGCTGCCTGACTGCTGCAACAGATATCGGTGGATCTCCGCGGCTATGGCTTCTCTGCAATGCTCCAAAGAAACGCAGCAATAGTTTTGCCCTGTGATTAAAAGGGAAAGCTTCACTCTCTGTACGGTTTGAGGAAAGGTCATCGACTGTGTTTTCTAATTTACTGACACTAGTCTGGGGACTTCCGAGATGGAGATTTCTTTGTTACCACACAGAGTAATAATATCCTTATCTCAACCTGGGAAATCTACGGCGGTGCAATGCCCTCATCACCACAGCAAACCCATTACTGGCTGAAGAGTGCAAATCTGCGGTTCTCATTTCAAATATGATTCCTTTTCCTTCCTCTTCCAACTGCACATAAAGAACCCCCATGTCTCCTGAATAGCTTATAATAACATGTTTTGAGAAGCCCACCCTTACTGCCCCCAAAGGATTGAGCTGAGCGCCGCAATATAATATCCATGCTTTTCTGCCTGTAATTAAAGGTCAGTTTGGGTTAGCTCAACGTTGCCTTCACTGACAAATCCCCCAAGCTTTCTCTCCCTTTCTGCAAATGTGATGGCTTTGCCAAACGTGATTAAATCTTTTTTCTTTCTTTTCTTTTCTTAAAAAAGCCATCTGTTTTCATGGCACTAAAAATACTGAACTTCTTACTTCTTACCGTCTTTACAGGAAAATAAAATAGCCTAAATTTAGAGATGCATCCCATTAGTCTGTTGAATATTAATGTTGGATTAATATTAACGTTGGATATATTTTTTATACTATTTTCTCAAAGACAGACAGACACACACACACACAATCCCTTATTTTCTACAAATCTCAAGGACAGTAATTTAATCCTTAGAGAGAGTTTTATTACAAACAATGACACACACAGGAATGAACTGGAAGACAACGTGGTCTTCCAAGCGACTTTCATTTCATGATTGGTTGTTTTACAGATACATTTCTCAAGGGTAAATTATTATACTTTTATAACTGCAATGTGAAGAGGAAACAAACTGAAATTACATGACGAAATAATAATAATAATAATAATAATAATAATAAAATGTATATATATATACACACACACACACACACACACACATCCAGCCCCATACAAAAAATGCATCTGTACAAATAATACGTATAGTATAATACAATGCGATATTAAGAAATTATGGGGAGTGCCAACCGTCTTGTAAAAGGTCAGGAAAACTGATTGCTGTACATTATGGAAATAAATGACAGAGAAGTTTCCGGCTGTTGCCGTAGAGAAATATGCAATATTACAGAATGCAGATTAAGGGTCAGATGACAACAAGGGCAATCATAAGAAACACATTATTAAAGAAATCTGTATACATATGATACAGGATATTCCATAATTCGTTTAAGGGCGTCCGCTAAAGCAATTGACAATAATGGCAACATCCATAAAACCAACACACAGCCCATAATGCAGAAGGATATGGGAGGCAATCATTGTGACCGATGCCCTGTTTGGTAAGTGATTCACAGTTATTAAGCCCAAAAGCCCCTTCTTTTGACACTTCTAGCATTAGATAAGACTTTAAGATCTCAACTGTGACATGAACTAATGCTTAAAGACAATTTTAATGGGAACAGAGGAGGACTGGTCATGAACAAGCCCATGTCAAAGCCCATTTTTTTCCTAAATATTGCTGCGTGGAGAGCCATCTGATGCCAGTGTTTCCCAGTTGTGCATAGAGCAGCGATAAGTGCTTTCTGGATCCATCCATTCAGGGCCTTCAGCTGTCTCCTTTTCCCAGCGTATTCAACAACCGCTTGCCAATAGTAACAAGATTATGCGCCGACAATGTATAGAAGTCAAGCGATTTCTTTTGACCATGGTAAGTGACTGAGGGGGTCCATCTATAGTCAAGGTGTGTGAACGCCTGACTACAGGCTAAAAGGAATGGTGGAATCTTTGTGTCTATGCAGCATTAACAAAGGGAGCGTTTGCTCTTTCTTTCCAGAGAAAAAGACACCATTCACCCTTCTTGACCTCGCCAGGCTATGTATTGCTCCTCAGTAAATGGCGAGATTACTCCCCCTCCACATGAATATTACACCAAAGAAAGCAGCACAGTTTCTCCACTCTGCCACCCGCCTCCCTCACCTCCCCCACCTCGACCACCCCCCCCCCCCCCACACCCCCACAGGCCAAAACCTCAACGGCGACTAGATACTGTCACATGGGAGGAGGTCATCCTCTGCCTGTGTGCCCCCACCTCCTTTCACCCATCGCCCCCCGCTCCTCCCCCCCACCCCCTCCCCCTCTCCCCGGTCCCGTCTGGCAGGGAGTCTGGTCTGCTTCGACTGACTGCGCCTCACTGCCCTTGTGCAGCGGTGTGCCAGTTGTGCCTTCCTCCATCGCTGTGAATGCCACCATCTGGTGCGCCACGTGGACATCATAATCTCTCCTTAATTACATTAGCAGCGCAATCAGTTACTGCATTACAAGGCCGGGCGAAGAGCTTTTAAATCTTGGAGGAAATCATAAATAATTGCACTAAGTACCCCGCGCCAGATGTGCGTGCCAACTTGGCTGGCGTGAGATAAATAGTAACCCGACGACGGTGTTCGATATCGGCACCGCAAATGTTTCTTTGGACAGTGCTATCGTTTTTACCCCCTTGCCTCACTCTGTCTCCATCTAGCCCTTCTCCTGTTTGCTTAATCCTCTCCCCCTGTGGTTGGGGATATGCCACGCTAATGCCCGGCCATTACCGCTACCTGTTGCTGTGTGGTCGCTATACGATTATGAATAGGCCACGCGATCTCCACGGCTTGCAAAAAAAAAAAAGAAATAGCGAAAAATGGAAGCGGGAGCATCACCTGCCTCCCGGTCTTCGAAAGCAGGCTCGGTGCCTGCAGATAGGTCTGCTCAGCTCCCCTAAAATTCGGCAGAGTCATTTACATACTTAGTAAAGACCCGTCGTTTGTTCTGCCCATTGACTATACTGAAAAAAACAGCCGGATTCACGGCTAACAGGGGCATTACATGGCTTCTATTAGTGCATCATTTTGGGGGTTTCCAAAACAGGCATATGGTCTCAAATTCCCCGAGCATCTCAGACAATCATAAAAAAGATGGTGCCTTTCAACCAGAGCAGGATTGTAAAGTGAAGCAGGCCGACTCTAATCTGCATTACTCTGACTGCTCAGAGAGGCGGTGTGACTGTGGGCACTGGAGTGCTCAATATGAGCTCTTCAGCATTTAAGGCTGAGCAGCACTGGGGAAACCTGACCCCATCCAGTCAGCTGCTCATACTGCTGCGTCCTGAGAGATGCTCCTTTTCTGGGAGACGCTGCTCCTTTTCTGGGATATGCTGCTCCATTTTCGGAAGGTGTCAGCAAGTACACGATTGATTTTGACATTACGGCCGGTTCATACACATACAGTCGGCACAATATTAAGCCCATTATTAGTATTACGTGGTCATGTCTGTAGATGCCTCCCAGGGGCTGGTTTGCAGTGCCAGACTGCAGCATGCACTCATCTGCCAGCTCCCTCATCCTGGAGTGACTTCATGTCCCTCGACAGCCACCGTTGCCAACAGTGGCATACTCAAGATTAACATCCTCCCAGGTAGCATCCCAGGTAACATATCCAATTACACATAGCTGACTATTCAGTGAAGCAACTCACATCAAATACCCTTTGCCCAGAGCCACAACAGCAGTGCCTGCCCTAGGGATTCCAACCGTCAACTTCTGGTCTCCTAAACACAAGACCATGTAGCCAAAAATACGCCCATGGAAACAAGCAAATGCTCAAACCCCCAAAACTGGATCGCCAACATCCACGTGTGCAGTACTGTGGCTAAAGAACAGAGAGGTTTGTACTTTGAACCCCAAGAAGGACATGGCTTTTAAACCATTGAGACAGCTACTCAACCTGGGATACTTAACGTCCATCAAATGTCTGACTGCATAAATGAGCAATATTTAACTGACTGTGTTTCCCTGGATTAGCATTTCTGCTGAGCAACTAGATAATATAATTTTATATGTGAATCTATGAGAAGCAAAATGGCCTTCATTACTTTAAAAAAAGCATTCCCCTTCACTGCTACATAATGCTTTAAAGTAAAACATCATGCAATTCACTTACAAAATATGTACTAGGTGGCCAACAAAGCCTTTGCTGTATCAAAGGTTAATACACACACATTGTTCATTGCAGCTTGTCAAAGAAAAAAAGGAGAAGAGTAAAAAAAAAAAGCATTGTAAAATGGGATTCACTGCGGCAAAAAAAAACAAAACAAAAAAAAAAAACACAGTGGTATCCATGATTATTTGGTTGTTGTGAACACGCAGACGACTCGATATTCATCATATTCAAATGAGGCAGTAAAATAAATGATGGCATTGCGCTTATGCACAGCCACCAGCCTCCGCCATCAGAGGGCTGGGCTTAGAAGAAATCCTTGTAAATGAGAGGCAGGACTCCCGAAAGCCCATTTGGCCATTTGTCTCAGTGATGGGGACTGCTGCACTGACCTATCAGGTGTCCATATTCATTTCAGCCGCAATATGGGCCTCAATTATGAGCCTTATTTAAATGAAGTGCTAATTTGATAGACTTATGAAAAAGAGGTACTCTGTGTATTTAAAAAAAAAAAAAACATTTTTCCTTTGAGAGGTTCGGGGGTAGCTTTCTTACATAATGAACGCAGTTAATGGAAAAACTGGGAGGGGGGTGTTGGGGGAAAAAAAAAACAAAGAAATACAGGTATTGACTAAATATATCTTATCATTTATCATAATTTCTCCTTCCACTTTGTCGCAGCTTCGGTATTTAAGGAAGATAGATGACACAAGATGTTGTCTTCCCTTTCCGACTCTTTCTGCTCTGGTAAGTGTGTCCGATACGGAATTATTTTGCCACTTTATTATTTTCTAGTAAGCGTTTGTCACAATGCTCGCCAACATGTCAGCTGCGTTTTTTCCCCCGCTTTCTCCTCCGATATAAGAGTTGTTCTGAGTGACTCCAGCTACTGAATATGCCGGGCAATGTGACTCTATCAACGTCAAGGGATACAGCTGGCACTTAACCCTGTCTCTAGGATGCCACTGCAGTCCTGCTAAAGAAATAAAATAAATAAAAAAACTGCGTAATATGCTACAACCAATTTCTCCTGCCTGTGCCTAGCATCAGCGTTATATCAGACTGTACAGCACCGTTGTTCCACACACCCTTGCTCATAACAAGGGAGACATTTTACATTTGAGTAATGAAACTAAGTATACACATTTTTGAAATTTGTAAACAATGAATTTTTTCAGTTATAAATAAATTCTTGATGATGAATAAAAAACAAAACTAAAATCCCCATGAATCTTACATTTGTTACAGAAAAATTAAGGAATGACTTCTATGGCTCTTAGATGAACCATGTCCCCTCTGCAAATGATATTGTGCCACCACAGTTGCTACATTCAGTAATTGTACTTACATCCACAAACATATGTCAAATAAATGGTATTGACCTTTTATACTTTAATGAAAATGAATGACAGTGCTAAACATTTTTTATACGGACAGTATGTGAAATTTGAAACAAACCAGAATTTAAATCAGAATCCTTGAATAGTGGAAGTTTTGGATTATTGTACCTGGAATTTTTCTCATTAATAGCATTTCAACACATACATTTGGATATTTTCCTACTTACGTTCAATGAGTTTTGCAGAGAAACATTGATAACTGAAGACTCTTTGATTATTTATTTCCTTGCAGTGACCTAATATCACCATTTTAATAACACCATTTTCAAATTTAAAATGCAATTCACAAATGTAGAGCATAATTCACAAAAATAAAGCTTTATAAATATAAGTCACAATACGTAAACATTTGCATATTAGTTGCTCCTTGCCCCATTGACATTTGTGACGAGGAATTTGCTGGGGTTGTTTTTCTCAATTTCCCAATTGACTTTGAGAACGGCTGTTGTTTTTGGTGGTAATTTGCTACATTTTCACTGAAGAAGCGCATGTATATCTGGAGGCAAATGGAAGTACTACGATCCATTCTTACAAGTCGGTGGTTGGAGTTTATCCTGGCTAATGAGAGGAGTCACTTACTGACCAAATCAAGCCATTACAGACCAGCCCTCTACATAGGCACATCCTCCTAAACAGTTCGAGCTAGTACCTTTACAAAAAAATCACATGTGAACACCCAACACATTATGAGTACACATGTGAGCTATAAAAATAATACCATTTATAAGATGAGAGTGGGAACAGATAACCTATGCTAGTTCACATTTGAAAAATTCAGTCACATATGAAAATTTTACATAACTTCACGTCACATGTTTTGGTTTTACATGTGGGAATTGTCATCCGCATGTGAAAAAAGCCAATCATACAGTATGTGAATTTGGACTGGAAGTTGCCTTTGGAGTAGCAGGTTGCTTCTTCCATACACTGTCAATTTAAATAGCTAGCTAAATAGCATCCTAAAGTGACTTTCATAACTTGCAACCTCAAAAGGGTAAAATATAGATAGCAAGGTAGTTAGTGAATTAGACATCTACCTGTTTTAAGCTGTTTTCAACCTCAATGGATTGATATCTTTATTAGTGGATGAATATGCGTTCAGTGTGTGTTTTCTTCCAATTACAAACATGTTTAGTTTCTAACTTTAAATCTACAGAGTAGTGTTGGGGTCTTATCAACACTACAGTGCTTTAATCATGTTTATAATGATAAACATGCCCACAACAATGACCCTTTGGATCACAGGATACTAAGCTGTACTGTGTGTGCAGTGACTGACAGGTGGATGTGCCTATTTTATTGGCTGGTCTGAAACAACTTGACTGGCCTGACAGTAAGAAACTTCTGTAGATAATCAGAATGGCTAGACTGCTCTAATTGGCTAATTAACAAGGGGAAAAAACCCTACCCAATACTTTTGCTTCTTTTCTTTGTACTAACATTTGTGACCAAAGAGCTTTGTATTTTTGGGTTTGGTAAGTCATGTTCTGGTAAATAAACCACGCGGCCCTTCTAAAAATGTAATTGAATCTGCAAAATGTGAGTCACAAACAAAATTGGGCGAGAGGATGGCTAATATACTAGAAATGATATTAGAAAAACATGTTATTTATTAATTTACTTGAAAGTCATTAGATATTTGTATATTCACGTTACATATTTGCAGATCACCAATTATTGCTTTTTCTTAAAGGTTCTGTACTCCTGAATTGCCCTCTACATTTTCTAATTGTTTTCTTTGTATGTATTAATTGTCCTCTATTTTGTGAATTACAGTCTATATTTGCTCATCAGTTTAAATGTATTTTTTATAACATTAGAGCTGTAATAAAACTCAAAGAAATACTAATTGTATTTACATCATTTTACCAGTAATCTAGTGCTATTCTGAGTATCTAATGTGACAGGGTTTTTCTCACATGATACGAGCACGCAATACATGTTTCAACCGCACTGGAGTAATTTTTCACAGATAGAAATGTGCTATTTGTGGAAACAAGTCAAGGCTCGATTGTCATCAGAGCTTTTCCACAGTTTCAGTCCCATAGTGTTGACAGCATAGAAGCAGTCTGCCTGGGTAACCTTAGAGACAGAAATTCAAAGTGCACACAACTTAGTTTGTGCATGACACTAAATCTGCACATTAGCAGCGTAGAAAACAAGAGCTTTCAAAAAGTAAAACCTATTTGTAGCAGGTGTTAGAATATTTGATTACATTACCTGGTGTCTGAATCGAATATGTACAAACATGTTTTCATGAACATGTCTAACATTTCTCACACACTCTTGGGCAGAACGTCTTTTGGCCTTTTCAATAGTCTCAAGACAGTCCAGTTTCTATGTGGTTTTTTTTGTTTGTTTTGTTTGTTTTTATTGAGGAAGGACAAGCCAAAGAGACCCAGAGATATCACGTGTTCCATACGTACCAAGGTGTGAACCTACAGTGAAATTCTACAGAAAAAGATCAGACATGCATGCAAGCTCTCGGTTTCCGGTTTCTAACCAGTCACAGCTGTTTATTATAGTAAAGGATGCTGCAGTGGTGTGATATTTTTTGAACGGGGGTAGGGGGTAGGCTTTCGTGTTAAGCCCCACAATGTGTTGTGCTAAAGTGCCCTGTACTGCAATGGCAGTCATTAATATTGCAGTGTCTGGCTCCAGTGTGAACCTCAGACACCTCTAAATGCAAAAGTGAAAAAAAGCGCTGACTTCCACATAAACCTGAGACAGACCCTACCATCTGTTCTCTCCCTCTCTCCTCTGGATTCTTCTTTCCACTGCCCTGTCTCTGGCTTAGGCCTATATTTTACTACTGACTTGAACTGGAGTCAGCACATCAAAGTTAATCATTTCTTCAGATAATTCATGTCAGTGCTGATTTTATGGTGTATAGTGTACACACACACAAACACACACACACACACACACACACAGTAGGATAACTAACAGAAAGGGATTTATTTTTGAAAAATGTTATGAAAATGCAATATTTGTAGCACATTCAATATTCATATTTGAAATATTGAATTTATGTAAATAGGTTTATGTAATAAATATATGTTAAATGCGGACTGCCATTGGAATGCAATAATTATGTAAAACCCTTATAAGCAGTACTACCAACTTCAGAAGCATAATATAGACACAACGTGTTGGAAATTCCTACTGACATACAATAGAGTCTATCCAGATGAAAAGTGACATTGCTGTAACAGGCCAAATCACAGTATGTTTGAAATTATGTTTATGAGATGAATGATGATACAGCACAAATGTTTACAGTCTATGTCAGTTGAAATCAAGCTAAAATAATTCCAAAATGCCTTCTTGAAAGGGATACATAAGTTTGCATAAATCTATTGGCCCGCACATTTGGGAGCCCCAACCTTGGACAAAACAAGAAATCTTTGCAATATCACTAAGACAAGTCAGATGTGCAAAAATCTGGCTTCATGGTCTTTCAATGAAAGCACCATTACAACATGCTTGAAAACATTTTCAAAATGTTTTTGGCAGCTGTTTGGTCTGAGAAGAAAGTAAAAAATGGTGAAGATGATAACTTAGTGAGTGCTCTTGAAAAACAAAAAACAAACAAAATGTATTATTTAATCACAGAACTTAATTATTGAATACAACTTTTGAATGTTCAGCTAAAGTAAGACTCTGTGAAACAGAAAGGCCTTTACACACACACACGCACGCACGCATGCACGCACACACACACACACACACACACACACAGCATATAATATATTCTGTCTGTGTCCACCTTCAGAGTGTCCTCCTCCACCTCACGTCTGTGTGAGCCCCACTTGCAGACTACGGTGTGATAACAAGTGGTGGCTTACATCACATGCCTGGGAGGGGAGCACATGCTTGTTTGCATTTTCCCTAATCAATAGCCAAAGCTGCAGCACTGAGTGGTCATAATAAATGTGATTTAGCATACCAAATTTGGGTGTAAAATGGAGAAAAGCCTCAAAGAGCATGAAGTACACATTTTAAAGAAAGTTCTGAGTTGAAACTGAATAAAAAAAACAAAATAAGATTCCTAGGCCATTCATACAGTGTTCCTCGTGACTTAACGATAGCCGTCAAGGGAAATCCAGAAAAGTAGACAAATGTATACGCTGGGAACATTCGCCCGAGCTGTCATAACATTCTGGGATTCTTCTGAGAGCCAAAAAATTGTTTGCTGGGTAGATAGATAGATATGTGGGGCATCCTCTGATAATTAAAACCACTGCTGCTTATGTGCCTCGTAATTCCAGCAGTCAGTGCCATATATCAGCTGTCCCATAAAGTCCCCACCTCAGCCATGTCCCTGCGCATCTACTGCAATGCACAGAACAGTCTCTCTTCCCTCCTATAAGAGAACACTCTGGCCTCATAGAGAGGCAGTACTGACCATAAATCCACAATGCTTATGTCCCACATGCATGCACATTTCAACAGATACAATAATAATAATAATAATAATAATAATAAAAATAATAGAAGGAAGAAAACTAAATTATTCTTATAATAATAATAATGATAATAATAATAAGAAGAAGAAACAAAATGAGTCTTTTCATATCAATTTTATAATAATAATAATAATAATACATATTATTATTATTATTATTATTATTATTATTATTATTATTATTATTATTATTGAAGTGCAGAGATTGACCAGGGTAGTGCCTCTGCATGAATTTTCTCCCAGCATTCTCACAGACAGTGGCTCTCCCTCTGCTGCTCCCCAAGGAAAACTCTCAGTCAATTAGTCTAATCATTCATTATGAAGTCTTTGCCAGGAAAGCCAAGCTGCTCCAGTAAGGTGCCCACATCCAGTGACCCTGCGCATGAGAATGTGGAGAGAGAGGGCGAGTAAGAAGGAGAGCGGGAGAATACTGTAACTCTCCTGTGAGAGTATGTACTTTTGAGGGTGCGCGTGTGCATGTGCGTGTGCGTGACAGAGAGAGAGAGAGAGAGAGAGAGAGAGAGAGAGAGAGAGAGAGAGAGAAAAGCTGAATTATTAGTTTAATAAGAAACAAGAATAATATGAATATGGGTATCGTGAGTCCACACTTTTTTCTTTTCTTTTTTTTGGCAGCCTCCTCTGATTTACAGATGTACACACGCTGATAGTGCAGCTAAGAGCAATGAAAAGCAGCATGCACTCACTCGACTTTGTCACTCATTTCCCTCCGTTCACTCATATCCGCGCGCGGCGCTCGGTCTGCTGAAGAGCAAGCCGAGCAGGCGCAGAGCACCGCTGGGACCCGGCGTTTTATAAGGGCATAAATAACCTATGACACAGCATCTCTAAATTGCCTATAATGTTGTTTACTTAAGCTCCCACAAGAATGATATGTAAGGCAGGCACAAAAAAAAAAAAAAAAAAAAAAAAAAGATATGGAGAGAGAGAGGGATTGGATAGCTGTAGAGCGATATCTCTCGCCCTCTGTTTTTATTACCATTCTTCTAAGTCCATTTTTTATGTGCTTAAAGTCAGTCTCATTATAGGGGTCCTTCCAAGAGGAATGTCACATTGTCCCATACGGAGCACCCTGTGATGGCTAACCCCGTCATTTGATATGAACGTTATTTCAAAATGGAAAGTTATTCATGGTTAAATGCTCTGCCTTTAAACAACTTATACGATATCCATGTGACCTTAGCCTCTGTCTCTAGATTCATGTTTATGTGTCATCCTCATAAGCAACATGTTGAAGGGCATTTCACTGGTACTGTGAATTAAAGCTATGCTATGTCATATGTCACACATACTGTCTATGTCTATACTCTCTGATATTATCTGTATATCTCGGCTGAATCACTGTAGTGTAAATTAGTTATAAAGTAAAAAAGAAATATCGTTTTTTTCAGTTACTGCAAAACCTATTTAAGAAACATGAATAGATTTTATGAGGATCCTCTTACTGTGGTGAGTTTTCACTGTGGATCCCACGCCCTGTCCTCCATGTTGTTGCTTCCCCGGCTCATAGCCCTTCTAGAAAGCCCTATTAACTCAAACATATTTGTTAAAAATGATTCAAAAGGAGCAGAAAGTACTCTGAACCTTCATGTCAGCGCAGCCCTGTGGAGTAATGGCCACATTGCCTCTCTCAGTTAATAGACAGATCCACAGTTTTAAATGGCCTATTTATTCGCTGCCCTGGCATGTGCTAAGAAAGGTCTGGAACGAAGCATTTTTCATCACAAAATGAAAACTACAGATGGATACTAGGCGCTCACTGTCTTTCTGTCTGATTGGCATAGAGCCCCCACAGCGTAATGCCTTTTTGGCTTATTTTACAAGCCAGACACTTAAGCACTAAAATGGTGGAAATGAGTAATGGAGTTCTTATCGTCTCACAAGTGAAACAAAGGCTATCCTGACAATGTGTGTAGATGGTACACGTCCTCAAATAGGTCCTTCCACTATAACACACCACTGCACACTCCACTTAAAAAAAATAAAAATAAAAAATCTTGTGCTCTAGTGACAAAGCCTGTCCTCAGCCGCCCCCCCTTCACATTATAATGACGGAAATTGTGAGTTGGGAGAGAGAGCGCTTTTTTATGTTGCCATTTTAATAACAACAAAATGCAATAAAGCACGGGGGAAGAATTAGGTTGCAGCACCATGTGTTCAGAATTGCCACTAGATTGCGTTTGGATGCAGAAGAGCCCTGGCTGCAGTGGGCCAGGCCACTCTCACAGAGCGGCCCTCCTCAGACGCCATCTCATTTTTATGGGACCGACGCAAGAGCCAAACTGGAAAGTGCTACAGCGTCAAACAGCTCTTCAGAAATGAAACAAGTAGGGAATAAAAAAAAAAAAAATCACTTTTCACAAAGATGGATGTACAAATCAAAGAAAGGACCAAGTCCAACACCAATATTTCAGTTCTGATTTAGAGCCGTTCTCTGATAAATGTGTTTCATAATTTATTCATCCAAACATTCTTCAAAAAACGGAGCTTGGCAAACTCAAATAAACAGATCGAAATAAGGAAACAAATTCAGCCGTTGAAATGTATGTGTGCATTTTGGGTTAATGAATATATGCTTTAACAGCATGTTTTACAACTTCAGTGAGTATTAAAATAATACAAACAGATCTGGTACTCCTGAAAAAGCATGAATTAAAAATAAATACAATTATAAAAATGTATATTCAAAACAGAAATAATTGCTGTTAGACCCGAAATGTGCACCTGCGAGAACAAATATGTTAGGAGCAAAAGGCACATTGTTTTGCTTGAATTGTTGGTTGTCTCATACAGTTTGAACAGTGCTTTAGAGACAACAATGCCCTAATCTCCCCTACAACACACCCACACAAATACACACAAACACACACACACACACACACACACACACACATACACGCGCAAGCACACACCCACCCAAACTCACCCCAAGAGTCGCTGATTTCCATTATTATTAATATCTGCCCGTTTAATTTTCGGGACTGTCAAAACGTGTCGGGCTAAACTACAAGAGACAATCCCTTATTGATTACCTTCCCAGCAGCCCTGATGCATGCCCCAGCTGATCGTACCTTTCACGCGCAGACAACTCATGCATTTCACATAATAAGCCTCTGCTCCTCAGTTGAAACAAATTGGATGTGCAGTCAGTCACTGTCCAAGTGAATCATGTTGCAGTCTGTCAGTGGGCTAGGCCAGGATTATCATCTTACCCAACTGAGGCACATAGAGAGAGGAGGGGGGAGAGAGGGAGAGAGAGAGAGAGAATGAAAGAGAGAGAGGGTGGTAGTGTGGGAATGAGCAAGAGAGTGAAAAAGAGTGGGTGAGAAAATGAAAAAAAAATGCAGGGATGGCTAAGAATGAGGGAGAAAAAGTAAAGTAAGGGGTGGCATGGATAACAGTGAGACAAAGATCTGTGGACCTTTAGAACAGTGTGTACCAGTCAATCATTTGTTTGCCAACAGCAATGCCTTGTCCAGAAATCCATCTGCTAGAACGGCCATACAAGCAAGGGGCTGAAGTGAAGATAAAGTTTCAAGTGACTACAACCGCATTTAGAACTACTCTTGCGGAATATGAAACAGAAAAGAAAAAGAGCAGGGATGCAAATACATACGCAACATAAAATCACTTTGAAAATGAATGCCAGCGACCCAACTGAAGAATGTTCTCGACAAGGGTAAATTTTGGTGATAGCTGAACCAACCGAACCAAGAAACACTTGCCTAATATTTTTTTCCTCTAAATATATAATTGTATAAATATCAGAATATTTATCTTAAAGTTTGTTTTAATAATGTGCTATACTGTATTGTATTTATTACTTTGCAGCGACAACCATAGTTTATGTTACTCCTATGTGAACACTACTCTAGTATGTCCTGGGGTGGGATGCACACACAAGTGAATTGACTTGATCATTTTTGCCCTCTGTGGGAGTAGGAAGCTGTGACATCATTGGGCCTGAGAGCACAGCTCTATATCAGAATCCTCTTCAGCATTCCAGCCAGAACCCTCTGTCTTAACCCACACATACCTCTGTATAAGAGAGATATTCATGCATGAGAGAGCTAGAGAAAGAAAGAGAGAGAGAGAGAGCAAGAGATAGAGATAGAGAGAGAGAGAGAGAGAGAAAGAGAGAGAGAGAGAGGCAACAAGGGTAACAATAAAAATAGCTATGTGTATATTTATGAAACAGAGATATATTCGCAGAGAGCACAAGACAAAATCTGACAAGATTTTCTCATCAGTGTGATCCATTTCCTGTCAGATGGCATTCCTTCTCCATGGTATCCACACAGTCAATATCCCCCATTCGATCAGAGAAATCAATTGTTTCAGCCACCGCACATTGAGCGGAAATTCTCCTTACCCCTGTCAACATCATATCCAACTCATCCTCCCCCAGACCTGTCATTAACCCCCAATTACATGCCATTGTTTTAGCTGGTACAGGCTGCTTTGTGAACTAAATTCAGTGGCTCCTTAGAGTCACTTGACCAGGTTGTACCCTATCACCAGAAGCCAGGTCAAGCACCAAGAGTTTTAATGGCTGACCTTGGCTACTCAATTTTGAAATTAAATTCGAAGAATCTAGTACATCATAAGTCATTTATATTTTCCATGTCAGAAGCAAATGAGCAGATCATGGCTTTACCCTTTTCTCAAACCGCTCAGTCCCAATGTATGTTTAGTTAATCCCAGGTTAAAGTGAACAAAGAACTATCTCAAGGTAGTAGTACTATTCCAGGTTATAGTGACTGTAGTACTATCTCAGGATAAAGTGAACACAGAACTATCTATCGTAAAAGTGATCATAGTGGTATTTCAGGTTAAGGTGATTACAGTACTATCTTAGATACTGTACAGCATTAAAGCGATCATGGTACTGTCTCAGGATAAAGTAAGACTAGTACACCGGTGTGTCAGGTTAAACCCATATTGGTCCTGTCTCAGGTTAAAGTAAATGTGGTACTGTATCATGCTAAAGTCAAGGGGGAAGTCGTTAAAAGTTCTCCCATAAAGTGCAGGCAGCCATGGTTAATAATGCATCAGGATGATAAAGCACAGATGGTGAATTCTTGAGTTTAATAAAACCCATAGAGGAAAAAAAGAAGGGGAAAAAAAGACATGGAGAACAACAGAATCACTGTGAAAACACCCTCGATTACCTCATTTGGAAAAACCGTAATAATCTTCGTCGGTTTTCATCTATTTACTTTCTTTGAGTCTTCGAGCCGCCGAGATATTAATTGACAGAGTATCGTGATAACGATAATAATGAGAGAAAAAAATATTTAAAGCAATAACGCAGATTAGCATCATATGAGAATGCTCTTTTAAAATGTCAGAAACTGAAATATGAATGAAAGAGGGCGGCTGATCTGAAAGAACAATACCCTGGCGGCGGCTCTCCGCGCCCGAGCCGTGAGAACAGGAGTAATTGGCACCCCAGTGCAGCGCTCCCTTTGTTTGGAGCCAGCTGCTTAAAATATGGATGATATTGTTTTCATTGTTGCGTTTTTATTGGATTCTATTGGGGCGCGCGGAATAATCCGGAGTCTGACCTTTACCGCCTCGCCGAAAAAGTAAACAAACACCGCATTGATGTTTTCTTCCCCTTTCCCCTTCCTTTCCTTTCCTTCGCTTGTTTATTTTTTTTATCGCGGGGGCCGAGAGGAGTCTGAGAAGATCGTTTTCAGGCGTGTCTGCACGCGGGAGTCGGCCGGGAGAGACGGCTGCTTCTTCTTCGGAGGAGGAGCGTTTGTGAAATAAATCGCGTGCTGAGCGGTGTGAGGCGTAGCAGGGCGGTTACGGCGATGATGCCAAATTCCTCATTGACACATACCAAAAATATTCTGTCCTTCGTATCGACTCTTATCCATCCCACCAGCTTCTTATTGGCTCCACCAATTCACTATTAATATGTAATAAATGTGTCATAACCAGCGGTAGCCGGCTGCTAACTACCTATTATAACTGGTAGTGGAGTGGTAACTCCTGTTTCACAACGGCGATGAAGAAATGTTTTGACGTGCTCTTCACCGCATTCACACTCAAAGTATTCCCAGATTATTTGTGTTTGCTCGTGAACTTCGCGCAGCACTCTAGCTAAGTCCCAAGCAGAGCGAATTATGCCACGGAAAAGTACGATGATCGCGCTATTCGGGATTCCAAAACAACGTTCGACTGCGTGACAGCGTTTCAGTCCGAGCAGGCCTTCTCCAGGTGAGCAGCGCACTCTCCCATGTTTATCGCACATCCCGCGAAACGAGCCCAGGTGCGCCAGCGCCGCGCGCCGCGAGCCTTAGTTACGCCATCGCGCTAATCTTCATCTCCTTCCTTTGATTCCGCTCTGGACACCCTTTGTTAACGCTTGCATAAATGCATAGATAACTAAATTATTAAATTAAAGGCGAGTCCTTCCCCGATGCACACTGTCGCCTTAAATCATGCATGAATGTGATAATTACCCAGCCCGGGCGAAAAGGCCCCAACGCAGATGCTTTAAATCCAATAAACGCTGTGACCTGATCATTATAATTGACCATCTATCAAGGCCATTGAGGAGTCAACCGTCTTTACCACCCGCTTATAATCCCTCTTGATCAGTGCTAATTACAGATAGCGAGAGAAACCAATATCAGGGCGTCATGGTGATGGCACTGTGCAGGCAGCCATCTCGTGTGATGGCAAGGTTGGGTAATTTAAGCACTCGCTAAAGCGGAAAAAAAAGAAAAAAAAAACACCCAGTAGACAAAAATGACATACATTTCTTAACAGGGCTACTATAAACAGGCAAAAATTGAAATTCAGGAATGAAAGATAAAATATGCACACGTGAACAGGTATACAGTGTGCCAATCTTGTCAAAACACATTCCTTTGTTTTAAAAAAAGAATAGCTCTTTCCCTGCTCTTCCTTTACACTGATTTCTGTGGTTTTTCACTAAGACGAGAAAGGAAAATATATTGGATTTGTCAACATAACCATTTTAAAACCATATGGCATATAATTATATTTTGTAGAAAGTCAATGAAATGTGAGTAATTTTGGAAAAAGAGAAACAGAAAAATGATCAGATATTACATCTATATCGCTAACTAGCAGCAATTGAGGGTGAGAAAAAAGTGTCACCAAAATGTCAATAATTATTATAGAATACATTCAAAAATGTATTTTATTCTTTCAACAAAAGCTCTTGGTAAATCAATGTCCGACTAATTCAAGTTTTGAATTGAAAATAAAATGTGGGTAGTTCTTTATATTCACTACACACATGACTGAATAGTGATATATATTTATTTTACCAAGGATTAAGGGCAGATTATAACCAAGGTGACATAACTGAAAAAACCCCACTGCAACTATATTTCTATTGAACACTTTGAGAATGTTTATTAAGCAGTGAGTGAATTCATCCTCATTAAAACCTACGTTAAAAGTCAATATTTAGGCAATATCTATTGGATTATAATACCTCAAAGTCTCAAAGGTCAGAGCGATGGCCAAAGTATGTTTTTATTATTGTCAGAGGGAACGGGAATTCATTGAGACTCCAAAATTACAAGTGTATCGATTTTTTTTACTTTACATGCTGTTATTGCAATTTAGTGGTTCATTGGCTATTAGCCGAAGATGTGCATATGGTGATAAAAAATAACTGTTATTTATGGTTGCATTGGTGAAATGGGGGATATAGCTGTGTGTGGAAGAAAGCAAGCACATACAGAGTGGTATACATGAATGAAACAAAGGCTAAGAAAAGAAAGTACCAAAGAAAGAATAAATGGCACAAATGAACAAAAAAGAGTGAACAGACACAGATGCTATCGCAAGGTGGTGAGGGCATTTTAGGAGCTGTTTGACTAATTTGACTTCCACCAAATCAGAAAGCCTCATTGTCTTAGTAAACAGAAACTGAAGATTGTCAGCGCTAATTTAAATAATTAAATATCCCTTCTTTTAGCTGTATTTTTCAAATGTCATCAGAATCCACAAAGTTAAAATGAATCATGTTCATGTGTCTACAGTTTGACTGATGCTTCTGAAAAATATGTTGAGAATTTAAGTCTGAACCCAGTGCATATTATTGTACAATCTTTCCTGCATACTGCCCAATGCCATAACCAGCTTCACCTCTTTACCTCCATAAACATGGTCCTAGTATTACTCCCAGTACCAACTCAAGCACCTGCTCATTTAAAAAAATGAAGTAAACACTTTTCTGTTCTTAATATGCTGAATCTACTGAATTAAATGTAAATTTAAGTTAGGAGAGTGCTCTCTGCAGTAAAATTGACTCCAGGACTTGTTGTATGCTTTGAGCCCTTGCAGTAAAACCTACAGGAGTTTCCCCAGAAACATAACAGTGGTCCACAGTGATACTACGATATCATGCCAGAAGGAGAATCAGGAGGACTACACACTAGACAGAAAAGTGAAAGTTGTAGAATTGCTCTTGCGTCACCTACAACCTTCCTGATATTACTCAGACTAGCTCGGCTGGATAACGGATTAAACAAAGAGCAGAATGCTTTCTGCTCTCGGATATGGGTGGACAATGACCAGTGACCAATCCAACGCTATTTCTCTGTGTTTTGGTAACAGCCATAAACATCAGTTCTTATTTATTTTTGAGTTCTGAAGAAAGGACCACAGAGGCGCTGAAGTCGCCCGACCACAGATGACTAGGGCGACGACCGTGGTCCTCATGCGAGGGACAATGACCGCAACTGTAGAAACGCCATCACCGGAACCTGGTCCTCTGTTAGACCTCACCATGGCAGTAGAATATTTATTAATGAACCACGTCAGCTGTACGTCTTTGGAGTCTCAGTTCTCTTGATTTACCTGAGGATGCTCTGGCATCTATATCGGGAGTTCTAAATCAGTTTAATGTACACTTTCAGAAAAAAGGTTCTTTGGCTACAGGGGAACCCTTTTAATTTCCTAACAAAACCTTCTTATGGTACTGTAGGTGTGAAAATTGTGAAAACTCCCTGATTTAACCATTTTGCCCCACAAAGAACCTTGAACTAAATACTGTAGGGTTCTTTTATGGAGACACAGAGGAGCCTTTCTGAACCCTTTCTCGTGAGAGTGCGTGAGACGACACTCTCACTTTTACTGCAGCTCGCGATGAACCCAATGCAGCACGCACTTTTGGCGAAGGGTCCAAACCATGAGCCAACGAGAGGGGCCACAGGAAAGCAAGATTAACACACCCGTTTTGTCATCATGCAAATTCTCCGACAAAACCATCACTCCACATCTTGAAAACTGAAATAGAGGGTTTGGTCACAGTTGCTGCTCAAAGCCACAAGCTCACCACAAACACCCCAAAGCACGCGAGTGTGGGAAAATTATTGTGCAGAAAGATCCACTTCAAACGGACACCAATCCCAAAATGTTTCCTCCTTTTCCTTCCCACACTCTCATAAGCACTCCATAAAAGTGAAAACACACTCACGGTCACCTTGTTTCATTATTTTCATTTCATACATAATCTATTTTTTTTTGTTCTTGTTTAATTCAGAAATGAGGATGGCAGCCAGAACATTTTGATGTTTTGACACATTTCTTTCTGACAATCTCTCCTTTCAAAATCGCACAATAAAATGGAAGTCAGAAGAGCAAATCAAAACAATATGAGGTAAAATCAAAATGCAAATTAATTAGAAAGACATTAGAAAGACACAGGACATAGAAGTATGAGAACAGAACAGAGAACCTGAGAGAATGAAAAAAGAACGAGAGACAGAAAGAGAGAGATAGAGAGACAGAGAGAGAGAGAGAGAGAGAGAGGGAGAGGGAGAGAGAGAGAGAGAGAGAGAGAGAGTCATTCTCTACTACGATAAGTATGTGATGTTTGCACCTTATATGTGAATTCAGACAGAAAGCCCCAGAGGCGTTTGGGCTCTGAAAACCCACTCCTTCTTCTTCTCCTGCACATCTACCGAAACACTTAGTTAGGCAGCACAGGATCCTTTTTTTCTGCTTTGAGCATTGTTCACATTTCTGCTCCCTAAAGCTTGAAAACACAACATTTCTCGGCCTGCAACTCCCAGCGGGACCCCTGCCTGGCAAGGAACAGCAAAGAATATATTTTATTGGACAGTTGCAGACAAATAAATCTAAATATGTATTTTGGCTGTGCGTGTACATGCAGGCTGCGCCCTGAGGGGGTTGGGATGATTACTACACATAAATAAAAAGGGAAGGACACAAATGTGTGTGTGTGTGTATGTGTGTGCGAGTGGGTGTATGCGTGTGTGTATGTGTGTGTGTGTGTATGTGTGCACATGTCATGTATGCATATATGTGTGTGTGTCTGTGTGCACATGGATGTGTATATGCATACATGCCTGTGTGTGCATTTTTCCAGTGTGCCTGTACTGTGTGTGTGCATGCATACAGCAGGTTTGCATGGTTATGTGTGCTTGCATGTGAGTATATGTGTGTACACGTTCACGTGCCTTGTATTTGTGCCCATGTGCACTTGAAACCGTGTGCGTGCATGTATGTGCACGTGCACTTTTGTGTGCAAGTGCATGCTAGCACGCAGGCATGTGTTCTTTCCCCTCTTCCAGAACAGAACAGTGAGAATCTTTCGCAGAGTGGAAACCTACTGTAGGACGTTTCCCCCGAAGCCACGCAGCCATGGCAGAATGAGAGCCTAGCGTGCAGACAGGGACCAGGCCCGGCCACACGCGTGACAGGCATGCGTAATATACATACTGAAGTGGATGAAAGTCACGGCTGTATTGAGGCCTGCCAACGAAGCACAAATCAACCTGTCCATTACGGGGGCCGTGCGGGTCACGATCCTAATGAAATGCTTTAGGCGGGCTGATGGGACTGAAGGAAAGTCAATGGGAGGTGTCAATGGGAAGGCCGGGGCGGGCTCACGCCCGTGACTGACAGGTCCTAACCTGCGGGGCTGTCCGGGGTGTCATCCCAGCCCCCCGGCAAGGCCTTGACGGACACCCGCGCGTCGGGCGAGTCCGGGGCTGCCGTGAATTACCAGCGCAGCGTCTTTCCCACGCGGAAATGGCAGGGAGAAGCGTCCAACAAGGCAACGTCATCAAATCTTTGCCAAAATAAAATTGCTGATCCATGCCTAGGAACACGGGACATAATAAAATCTTTGCGTTTCTTTTTTATTTAAGACGGTCCCTCCATCGACACGCTCGCAGAATTAATTCCGACTGCTCGGCTTTGCGTACGCGGCAACAGGAGACCCAATCCTCCAGGACGCCTAACTCCTAAGCGCGCTTTTTGAAAGCGAAAACCGATCCCTCCCTCCCTCCCTCCTCCTCCTCCTCCTCCTCGGTCCCAGACGGGGGCTTTTGAAGGTAGGCCCCGGACCGCGGAACAAAAGCGCCCAGGCTTCGCGAGCGGCGCTTCGGCGAGCGGGCTGCCTTTCCTGCGGCCCCTCCCGACGAGCCCGGCCGCGGAGCTGAATCACATCTGAGCGTCTGATTATTTCCTTTCAACTCGGCGCGGTAAAAGGCAGCGCGCCTCCCAACGGCGAGGGCGAGGGCGAGGGGAGACTGAGGCGCGCCCTTCTGAGAGACTCTGACACGGATCCAGTCTGCGTGTCAGGAGAGCGAAGAGGGGTTTCCCCCACACAAGTGTAATGGAGAGAAAAAAAAACTATGCGATGTATAATATGCACTCATATAGATATCAGCAACTGTTTTTGAGATAATGCCTACATTTGAGCTGCATCGTGGTTGAATTTCTTCAGGATCTCTATGATTTCCATAGTTTTGCATAGTGTTTTTCCTTAGAAGTCTTTCAAAAAAAAATTTGTTTTAAACGTCTGTCTTAGAGTATTTTAGCAGTGTAAAGACTATGTTTAGCCAGTACATAAAGAGGATGCGTTGTTCAGATAAATAAGTGTTGCTCCATCATACAAAGTATATTAACTATTAGAGGAAAAACAGAATAGCAAAATTCTGTTAGATTTGAAGAGTTGAAAAAACAATTTTGTGATTCAGCAGCTTGCCTGTACAGACAGACACACATGTACACACCTTTCCATAAAAAAAACACACTCTCCAAAATAGTTAAAACAGAGCCTCAAATTAAGCATTTTATTCAAATGAAAAAAAAAAAAAAAGTACTATTACGTTATTATCTGTCACGGTGACAAAGGAAATCTAACGGTGCCGTTTCTCTCTCTCTTTCCCTTTTTCTCAGTTTCCCCTTTTTTTGCTGGTTGAGGCGCAGGGTGTCTCTGCTACACTCCGGTCACAAGGGGGTAGCATTGACACAGTTCTGCAGGCTCTGCCGCTGACATCAATGCAGGGGGACAAACTGCCTTTGATGTAATTGAGGTCTTAGACCTTTTACAAGAGCATATATTGGGTTTGTATGGAGAAATGTTCAAAGGACAATGGATTTCCAGAAGTGGATGTAAAATCATATGTGAAACATCCCAGGCATGCTAAGCACTCTCTAAACAATAGCAAATACATAAATAAATATTTAAATTAAAAAAAAGGACTGCATTAGGATATGCATTTCTCATTGCTTTTTGTTGGAAATCAAATTAGATTCATTTTTCATTTTAAATATGTGCTAGACTGCAAAACGATTGCTCACTTGTCCCTTCTCTGGTTAAGAGTCATTAAATTAAAGTCCCAGACCACTCGGAGAATGCAAAATAATTTGGACAGAAAGAAAAGGCAGAATTCCCCATTTTATCTTTTACTTGATGATTGTTTTGGTGTTAATTACGATTCCAGTGAAACTTTACTGCTAGAATTTCAAGATATGATGCTCTGACCAGGTACACACCCATTCCAGCAGTTAATTTATTTCAGTATTATCCAGAAAGTAAAACTGCATTCAATTAACGTTATTTTAAGTATTACATGCGTGTACATTTCAATGTGCAAAGGTAAACACAAACTCAAATATTAGCTCATAAAATTATTAAATTATTTGTAAGCAATGGATGGACAAATTAAACCCTGGTAATCTTCAATCATGCTGTAGCCAGCTCAAATAGCTACCTAATAAGCTTTTGTGTCTATTTATCTTTTCATCTAAAGTAATACTTTATATCAACAGAGTGGTGGAGGCTCATAAATAAAGTTTAAATATTTACATATTCAGTTTACTCATGAATATTGCATACTAGGTACATAAAAATTCAAATATACTGTTTATGAAATATTATCATGCACCAAACAGGAATAGATTCTCACAGCAGTTTATTCGTACAACTCTATACCACACCACAGTGCACTTTCCTTTTAATTAATAAAGCAAGAGAGGGACATATGACCCCCTAGAATAATGTGCCGTTCTCAGCCTTTGTGTGTGTGTGTGTGTGTGTGTGTGTGTTTTAATGTAACAGAATGCAATGTGTCAGCGTTCAGTTTATGGGGTTTTTAGAGATATAGGTGAAATCTGACGGTGTTATCAGCCTCGTGTGGATTATAAAGAGTTTTTTTTTCTTCTGTTGGACAGTTGATGCTTGAATTCCAGTGAAGGGTATCATCAACTGAATCTGGTCACTTTTGATCCTCCCCATTGCAGTTCCCTTGTACTATACCAGGAACACTGTACTGTTAAACCTATTAACATATTCAAAAAATGAACTGTACCTCCTAAAACAAATATGATTTGCTCATTTGAAAGGTGGCGTTTGTCATCCAGTAACTGACTTGTGCCACATAGCATTGAGCAGTTTGACGTGAACAATGATTTGGCCGTACCTCACAGAGGAGACAGCCAATCTCATTTTACATTCGCTAGTTCTCACAACAAATCACATGCATGTAGAGCCACCACCACATTCTTTCCTTCAATTTGCTATATCGTGATTATCGATTATAATAGCATTGTTTTCTTCTGTCAATTCTTCATGTAAATACGTTACCCTCTGTGTCGAGAGAATTAAGTGTGCTTACTAAAATGCACCGCAGAGATTACAATCCTTTAGAATGATTTGTACCATTGATTTTACTCCATGTGCTTTCTTCAAAAAAGAAAAATAACACCAGTCTGCAATTCATTCATTCTGTATACAAAAATGAAGGCATTACTGTTATTGTACAGTGAAGCTCATATCTTTTGCTTATGTACTGTAGTTTACATTCATCACTTAATGTCTTCAGCAGCTGCTACAGGTGAACCCTTTCAGTGTTACCTTATTTAATGGCATGTTCGCAATATAGGGGCTCAAAAAGGACTTACTGTACATGAGCTAGCTTATCATTCAAATGTGATTCTGTCTCTCTCTATGGATCAGTGTTGGGTACTCATGGGTGATGTCACACCCTGTGAATATAAGGACCCATGTACAACAATGAAAACAGTAATATAAACAGGAGTCACCTGTGCTTTCCTGAATTGGGTATATTGCCATTCATAAATCATACTGTGAAACAAAAGTTCTTCAGCCTTTGCCACTGATTTAAGAGACGGTCTCACTAACCGAAAGACTGCTCTTCGCAGTGTGCATGAGATCAAAGCAGCACGCTATGTGAATAGCATGCTATTATAGTGGAGAATCGAACACCTGGCTGGTCTGGTCTTAAGCAGGTGGGAGAGTGCTCGCGTCGTGCAACGAAAGAAGAAAAAAAAAACGATCATCTGGCGCTGACGTGTGCTCCTCATTGCAGATTTTCGAGATGATCGATCATTCGAAATCGCGCTCTGAAACCGGTCGTAAATAAGGAAAAGAACGACAATGATGGTGTGCATCCCTGAAGACGGCGGCACCACGTTGCGTCTGCTGGGAGATCGGAGCAGGGAGCAACCAGAGAACGCTATGGAAGTGTTCGCCTCCTTTTAGATGCCATTACTCAGGGGAGAAGCTCCTGGACAGTTACTGTACACTACAAGGACTACGGCTGGGCATTGTAACTAGTGCCAATTATAGCAGACTGCAACTGACCTATCCTCACCAGTAATAAATGCACGGGGTAGTGTGTGAATCTGCTGGTTGACATTTTTTGCTATTAGTTTTCAAACTCTGAGTGTGGGAATAAAGTTGACAATGAAGGCAAAAATCCAGGGTGACCGGAAGAAGCAAAGAGCACACAGCTCATGTGAGGTTGCACAATCAATAAGACAAAACTCTATTGGAATGTGGGTACAAACAAATATATTTTCATAGGAAAGACTTCACTTAAAACAAAATGGAAGCTGCTAGTTCCCTGGAGATTTGAAGGTTCCTCTCAGGCTGCAATAAGTAGTTAACCCCAAACTGTAGTGTTTCAGCCCAAAGAAAATTACCTTGGTTTTGTGAAGGGGAACTAATCTCTCTGAGCATGACATAGGACGGGAAAGGCCTCTTACTGTTATTATGATGTGTCGGCTTGTGTTAGCCAGGGCAGGCAGGTGGGGTAGCGTGTGGGAGGGGCTGGGGGGAGGGGTGATCTTGAAGGCGGGGCACGGAGATAGAGCGGTAGCTGCAGCCGAAGTCTGAACTATAACTACTGGACCTCTCTAACAGGACATTGATGGACCAAAGGCTGGGGGGGGGGGGGGTCAGGTTAAAGTGGGTATACATGTATTTTCTCCTCCCCTCACACAAAGAGAAGGCATCCTTCTGCTTTTTGACCCTTCTTCTTTTTCCCCCATGTCCCTCGTTCCTTCCTCAAGTCCAATCTTGCTCCTCACTTGCCTAGTTAAAAAAAAAAACAACAAGAAAAAAAAAATCCCCATCACAACTAACTCAAAGAGTGGTGATGTGGAGTTTGAGGGATTTCAGAATTCTTGGTTAAATTGGATGTCAGGGCTTCCGCAATGTCGACACATGCTCTGCCATCGCCAACACCGCGTCTTCGTCTTCCGCGCTTCTTTTTTTGGAAAATAACTGCACAGACACTTTCCCTTGGAAGTGAAATTCGCTCGTCATTTTTTTATAGCGACTTGTCCCCCCCACAACCCCCCCCCCCCCCCCCCCAATTGTTTCTCACTTAAATTTCACAACTCTGTGTTTTGCAGCTAACACACTTCGGACGTACCTAATCAGATGCTCACGTTAACAAAAGCACAACGATAGTACGCCTTCTCAATGTTTTTACACAACAGACCCAATTAAGAATTTTTCCAAGATCAAATGTCAGGACTGACAGGCAGAGACAAAGAAACTTAGCTTCAAAGTTAATTACAACCCCAGGATGAAAGGCAGAACATGGATTGACGTGCCACTTGCGTAAAACAAAGTTACATGTGTAAAGATAGAATGGAGCTCCACGATGAATGTATCAAAAGGAACGCCAGAATGATTAATTTTTTCCTTTTTATTTTAAATTAGTTGCAATAAAAAAAAGTCCTTTTGCATTACTCTTGTGTGGACTGTAAAGCTAAAACCACGGTAAAATTAGTGTTTTGAATAAAAGATACATTTTTCACATATAGAACAGAATAACGTCTGTATGTGTGAATATATGAACATACGTGGGCTCATTACGGACATCATCAAAACACAAAAACAAAAGACCTAACAATAAAATCATTCCAAAATCCTGCAATACTGGATTTCTCTGGTGTAACAGCGAATATGGATCTTCAAATAACAAAATATCACATGCTCGCAAATGAACACACGCACGCACACACATGCATACACACACACACACACACATCAAGCTGATGTAACACCTAATAGTCATATTTTTTTACTGAAAGAAATACACCCTGACAAAGTGTATTTCTTTTATAGGTATATTTAAAATTATTTGTCTGACCTTTTTCAGTGATCACAAGATGAAAGCCAGTGGTCATAAATGTATGTGTATTTACGTCATCAGACGCATGTGTTATGCGTTACCTGATTATGTAATGCTGTACATGTTGTACGCTAAATCTTTTATTAAGACCGCTTAATATGTTACAATAAATAATCTTGCATGTTTATAATCTACTTCATTTTTAACAAAATATTTTATTATTCTACATTAGCTAGCTGCGCTCTATTTATAGTCTAGCCAATACACTGTGAAATGAATTATTTCACATTTATATGTCCCCTTATATGTCACATATTTGGCTCAACGCAAAATTCATACGGAAAGATTTATAAAAACATAAGCCTAGTAGAACAGGAGTGTTAAGCATGTTTGTCTTCTCTTCATAAATCTTCCGACGTGTCACCACGTAGCCAGAACATGCAAACCTTCTCAGATGCGGAATGCCTCGCTCACACACACACACACACACACACAGCAGCTGTGTCTCTTCAGGAAGACAGACACAATGACATGCAGGCGCACAGAGAGCGGGGTGCGTTTTAGCGCTTCTTTCATCCGTCCGGTTTTAGCATACGGCGTCTCCTCAGACTTTATTATTATGCGATGTCTTCTGAGACTAATGATAGATTTGTTACAGCAGTTTTCATTCCGGCCTCTTTCTCCTTACTGTCTTGTTTCAGACAGGCCGAAACAAACAGACAGCCCTAATGGGCACGGGGAGTCTTCAACTCAAATCCAATGCAGAGGCATAGAACAAGGCACTTCAGGTGAGCTGCTCATCGATGAACACACACACACACACACCTGCATGCACATGCACACACACACATACATACACACACACACAGACACACACACACACACAGATATACCTGCATGCATATGCACACACACACACCTGCACGCACATGCACACACACATACACACACAAACACATACATACACATGCACGAACACACACACAAAAACATGCACACACACACACACACACACTAACAGAATACATGTTAGAAAGAGGACATCAGGCATTCGATGGGATCCAGCTCAGACACAGCGCCCCGCAGAAGGGCAGACGTGCGCACTCAAACCGTGTTTTATTTTTTTTTGCGGCCTCATTAACTAATATTCTCTGGGAAAGTGATGTGAATGACGTGCGCGGGGGAGTTATGGGATGATCTAAGAGGCGGGTCGGACCGGAGAGCCGGATGCTCTCCGGTGTTGTCACAAGCCATTTGCTGACCTTTCTGTAAATGTTTATTTGAAAAAAGCTAAACGCTCGGGTCAGGCCTCGGCGTTCTCCGCTTTGATCATCCCGCTCCTCCAGGCCAGACAGGGCCCCCGAATACCTCTGACAAATAGCAGGGGAACTGATGAACTTCAGGAATCCCCAATCTTGTGAAAGGGAGGGGGGGGGGGGGGTTTGTGGTAGTGGTGGTGGTGGTGGTGGTGGTGGGGAGACCCTATCAGCTGGAAGAGAAAGGAGGCAGGGCTGGGGAGGTGGGATAGATGTTGAGTGGGTGGGGTCAATACGAATGACGCATCAGATACGCATTTTAATATTTTAACGCGAAGCGTGTCTTTACGGAAAGGGAGAGGTCCGCTCTAAGAGGCTGAAAGCATCTCTGATAACATAACTCGCCTCTTACGCGAAGAGTTGGAGGCGGGCGGGGGTGGGCGACAGGGAGCAGGGAAAAAGTGTGTTTCTGTGCAAGCGGATAATTAGGGCGCATTCACACACACTGTCTCTGGCTTCAGCTACGAGGATTATAAGCTGCAATTGCTCCTTGTGTGGGATCTTTTTAAAAATGTTGGACCAAGCTAAACCACACCGCATCCAGTGTAGTGACAGCGAGTGCAATGATCGGGCAATTGTTTTGTTTTAGGCTGCTTTCTTCTGTCTTTTTTGTTTACCCAGGAGGCTAAGGCTTGCTTTGCAACCAACAGTTTAGTACTTTTCAAGTACACAATACAGATATAAGTAAAAATATATAAAAAATATTGACTTAAAAGAATGATATCAACTACCTCTCTTGTACCTTTAAGCCAAATAAAATCAAATCTATGGTGCGTAGTGTGGTGAAATAACCTATAGCTGAAAGCCCTTTTAATATTTTGAGGTTTCGCAGAGGAATATTTAGCCTGCTACTTGGATTGTACTGAACAATAAGTTTGCAGAGGAATGACATAGCAAGCCTCTTAAGTCTCTTATGGGTTGTCCCAATTGAGTTGTAATGCATATAAAGTGCAGCAAGTCTGGAAGTGAAGTGGCAGTTTTTGTGCATCCTGCAGACAAGCAAATTGTCTTTCTCCGGTTAAGGAAGACATTTTAGAAATATTTTCAAGGGAAGATACAAGAGGCCTCCTGGATGGTAAATTCAGCTAATCCGGTAAGCACTTGGTGTGGTGATGATTCCCAAACTCCAGAATCCAACCCTGACTGTGCCAGCGCTGTCTGCAAGTGAAACTCCTGCAGGGTCGTTGCGTGGTTGGCCGTGGCGTCACCGGGGGAGTGCTGGAAAGGTTTCATCACCCAATCACACAGGAGAAACTCCTCCAGCTTATCTGCATGCAGGCACTGTGGAGCACCGACACCTCAGGTGGAGGAATGAAGAGTGAAAAAGAAGCAGTGGTCAGCAGCATGAGCTTCCAAGAGCATATGCGGGACTACAGATGGGCTTTCCAAAATTCGGAGAAAAAAAAAAAAACAGTAACGAATAAGGTAGAAAAATAAGAAATAAACATCAAACACTTCATAATAAACAGAATGTATTAAACAGTTAAATGGAAAAAAAACCTGTTCCAATATAGCATTATAGCAGCATTGATTCTTACAGGAATGCATATTCCATTTTTATTTTCTCCTTACATTATTCCCTGTTCTCTTTGTTTTGACCTAATACACGTAGACTCATGGATACACCTATCCCAGACAAATATAAAATATAAACTGTCATTGCATTTCAGCAGCAGGCGGCAAAGGCAATAATCTGAGCCAAAATGGTGACTATGTGCTCAGGTCACAGGAACACAAATCAACTCCCAAACCCAGGTGCGGTGGTGTAGCAAGCATCCATCCAAAAATAGACTGTGTGAACGGTCCACAGGAACACTTCCTGCTTTCAGAGCGCTGACCGGCCCCGGTTTCTCCAGGCAAGGTGCCTCCATGCACCGCAGGTTTTCGGGGGCTTTTCCCCCACTTCTTATTTTGCAGCGGGGTATTTCCGATAGGTTATCTCATGCGCGACAAACTTATTGAATCACACGGCTTGTCTGCCGTCTGCAGAGAGAGGATAACAAGGACGGCAGTAGGACCGGCAGTCACCCAATCACAACCGACAAAAAAAAGCAGGTTACAGCTGATAGTCACCTGACACTGTAGCGTTTCAGCTCGCGACGACACCCAACCCCCCCCCCCCCCCCCCCCCCCCCCCCCCCCCCTCCCAGGAATTATGATTGATGACCCCATTACGGTCTGTGCATACCACTAACACTAAGCTCTTTCGCTGTAGTTATGAATCATACAATGGCAACGTGCACCTGAAATTTTATGGATTGAGAATCTGAGGGTTGCCAGACAGGCAGGCTTAAGTAGCGAGGTTTCCGGCGTGCCCAAGGTGAATTCAAATGCAGTTCTGTTCATTGCCGAGGAAGGATTTGAATTGATCCACCTGCACACTAACAGCCTGGGTAGCCTGCTTCTGTTAGTCAGAGGACGAAGATTCCATACAAATTCTATGCACTTACTGTGCTTCGTTGTGGATAAAAGCGCCTGCCAAATAAATGCAATGTAAATCACTCTATATGTTTTGCTTCTGTGTACAGTATTCCTCTTTACGTTATACACATGGCATTGCTTCATTTTACAGGTTCGCCATTTAGCAGTCTTATGAATGACATACAAAGCTTACATTCTAAACATTCAATCTATTTACACAGTATGATATTCACTGTAGCAATTCAGGTTAAGTACCTTGCTCAAGGGTAATATGGCAGTGCCTCATCTGAGAATCAAACCCTGCCCTCAAAGTCTAGTTCCTTTACAATTACCCCACACTGCTGCTCCTCAAACATGATGATGAGAGCACTGGACTCCAGCACCCCGCATGACCCTACTCAGAAGTGGGGATAGATAATAGATGGATGGATGTTTCCATTTGGATGGATGCACATTAATGTACTGAACACCAGAAAATGCACAATCACTTACATCTGTTACGGTATGTTTAATCCTTTGAATGGTATGCACTGTTTCAAGGTTTTTGACCAGTGCATTGCTTGGTGGATTTCCTGGCAGTGCACTGCCATTGTAGCCTTGAGCAAAGTACTTAACCTCAATTGCTTCAGTAAATATCCAGATATAAAAATGTATCTATGTTATATGATTGTAACTGTTGCACATTATGTTAAAGATTACTCAATAAAATGCGCTTGCAAAAAATGTGTGCAATAAAAATTTCCCTGGCTAAGGGAATCTGCCAAGATAAAATGTAATAACTCACAGCT